>NC_143035.1:35462500-35617500 GCF_057628025.1 Oncorhynchus mykiss | reverse complement strand
AGCACATCTAAACCCCGGCCAGGAGATGTTAAGCACATCTAAACCAAGGCCAGGGGATGTTAAGCACATCTAAACCCCGGCCAGGAGATGTTAAGCACATCTAAACCACGGCCAGGGGATGTTAAGCACATTTAAACCACGGCCAGGAAATGTTAAGCACATTTAAACCACGGCCAGGGGATGTTAAGCACATTTAAACCACAGCCAGGGGATGTTAAGCACATTTAAACCACAGCCAGGGGATGTTAAGCACATTGAAACCACGGCCAGGAGATGTTAAGCACATTGAAACCACGGCCAGGGGATGTTAAGCACATTTAAACCACGGCCAGGAAATGTTAAGAACATTTAAACCACGGCCAGGGGATGTTAAGCACATTTAAACCACAGCCAGGGGATGTTAAGCACATTTAAACCACAGCCAGGGGATGTTAAGCACATTGAAACCACGGCCAGGAGATGTTAAGCACATTGAAACCACGGCCAGGAGATGTTAAGCACATTTAAACCACGGCCAGGGGATGTTAAGCACATTTAAACCACGGCCAGGGGATGTTAAGCCAATTTAAACCACGGCCAGGAGATGTTAAGCACATTTAAACCACGGCCAGGAGATGTTAAGCACATTGAAACCACGGCCAGGGGATGTTAAGCCCATTTTAACCACGGCCAGGGGATGTTAAGCATATTTAAACCACGGCCAGGGGATGTTAAGCACATTGAAACCACAGCCAGGAGATGTTAAGCACATTTAAACCACAGCCAGGGGATGTTAAGCACATTGAAACCACGGCCAGGGGATGTTAAGCACATTTAAACCACAGCCAGAGGATGTTAAGCCCATTTAAACCACGGCCAGGAGATGTTAAGCACATTTAAACCACAGCCAGGGGATGTTAAGCCCATTTAAACCACGGCCAGGAGATGTTAAGCACATTTAAACCACAGCCAGGGGATGTTAAGCACATTTAAACCACAGCCAGGGGATGTTAAGCACATTTAAACCACGGCCAGGGGATGTTAAGCACATTGAAACCACGGCCAGGAGATGTTAAGCACATTGAAACCACGGCCAGGAGATGTTAAGCACATTTAAACCACGGCCAGGGGATGTTAAGCCCAATTGAAACCACGGCCAGGGGATGTTATGCCAATTTAAACCACGGCCAGGAGATGTTAAGCACATTGAAACCACGGCCAGGAGATGTTAAGCACATCTAAACCCCGGCCAGGAGATGTTAAGCACATCTAAACCAAGGCCAGGGGATGTTAAGCACATCTAAACCCCGGCCAGGAGATGTTAAGCACATCTAAATCACGGCCAGGGGATGTTAAGCACATTTAAACCACGGCCAGGAAATGTTAAGCACATTTAAACCACGGCCAGGGGATGTTAAGCACATTTAAACCACAGCCAGGGGATGTTAAGCACATTTAAACCACAGCCAGGGGATGTTAAGCACATTGAAACCACGGCCAGGAGATGTTAAGCACATTGAAACCACGGCCAGGGGATGTTAAGCACATTTAAACCACGGCCAGGAAATGTTAAGAACATTTAAACCACGGCCAGGGGATGTTAAGCACATTTAAACCACAGCCAGGGGATGTTAAGCACATTTAAACCACAGCCAGGGGATGTTAAGCACATTGAAACCACGGCCAGGAGATGTTAAGCACATTGAAACCACGGCCAGGAGATGTTAAGCACATTTAAACCACGGCCAGGGGATGTTAAGCACATTTAAACCACGGCCAGGGGATGTTAAGCCAATTTAAACCACGGCCAGGAGATGTTAAGCACATTTAAACCACGGCCAGGAGATGTTAAGCACATTGAAACCACGGCCAGGGGATGTTAAGCCCATTTTAACCACGGCCAGGGGATGTTAAGCATATTTAAACTGCGGCCAGGGGATGTTAAGCACATTGAAACCACAGCCAGGAGATGTTAAGCACATTTAAACCACAGCCAGGGGATGTTAATCACATTTAAACCACGGCCAGGGGATGTTAAGCACATTTAAACCACAGCCAGAGGATGTTAAGCCCATTTAAACCACGGCCAGGAGATGTTAAGCACATTTAAACCACAGCCAGGGGATGTTAAGCCCATTTAAACCACGGCCAGGAGATGTTAAGCACATTTAAACCACAGCCAGGGGATGTTAAGCACATTTAAACCACAGCCAGGGGATGTTAAGCACATTTAAACCACGGCCAGGGGATGTTAAGCACATTGAAACCACGGCCAGGAGATGTTAAGCACATTGAAACCACGGCCAGGAGATGTTAAGCACATTTAAACCACGGCCAGGGGATGTTAAGCACATTTGAACCACAGCCAGGGGATGTTAAGCACATTTAAACCAGGGCCAGGAAATGTTAAGAACATTTAAACCACGGCCAGGGGATGTTAAGCACATTTAAACCACAGCCAGGGGATGTTAAGCACATTTAAACCACAGCCAGGGGATGTTAAGCACATTGAAACCACGGCCAGGAGATGTTAAGCACATTGAAACCACGGCCAGTAGATGTTAAGCACATTTAAACCACGGCCAGGGGATGTTAAGCACATTTAAACAACGGCCAGGGGATGTTAAGCCAATTTAAACCACGGCCAGGAGATGTTAAGCACATTTAAACCACGGCCAGGAGATGTTAAGCACATTGAAACCACGGCCAGGGGATGTTAAGCCCATTTTAACCACGGCCAGGGGATGTTAAGCATATTTAAACTGCGGCCAGGGGATGTTAAGCACATTGAAACCACAGCCAGGAGATGTTAAGCACATTTAAACCACAGCCAGGGGATGTTAATCACATTTAAACCACGGCCAGGGGATGTTAAGCACATTTAAACCACAGCCAGAGGATGTTAAGCCCATTTAAACCACGGCCAGGAGATGTTAAGCACATTTAAACCACAGCCAGGGGATGTTAAGCCCATTTAAACCACGGCCAGGAGATGTTAAGCACATTTAAACCACAGCCAGGGGATGTTAAGCACATTTAAACCACAGTCAGGGGATGTTAAGCACATTTAAACCACGGCCAGGGGATGTTAAGCACATTGAAACCACGGCCAGGAGATGTTAAGCACATTGAAACCACGGCCAGGAGATGTTAAGCACATTTAAACCACGGCCAGGGGATGTTAAGCACATTTAAACCACAGCCAGGGGATGTTAAGAACATTTAAACCACGGCCAGGGGATGTTAAGCACATTTAAACCACGGCCAGGAAATGTTAAGCACATTTAAACCACGGCCAGGGGATGTTAAGCACATTTAAACCACAGCCAGGGGATGTTAAGCACATTTAAACCACAGCCAGGGGATGTTAAGCACATTGAAACCACGGCCAGGAGATGTTAAGCACATTGAAACCACGGCCAGGGGATGTTAAGCACATTTAAACCACGGCCAGGAAATGTTAAGAACATTTAAACCACGGCCAGGGGATGTTAAGCACATTTAAACCACAGCCAGGGGATGTTAAGCACATTTAAACTACAGCCAGGGGATGTTAAGCACATTGAAACCACGGCCAGGAGATGTTAAGCACATTGAAACCACGGCCAGGAGATGTTAAGCACATTTAAACCACGGCCAGGGGATGTTAAGCACATTTAAACCACGGCCAGGGGATGTTAAGCCAATTTAAACCACGGCCAGGAGATGTTAAGCACATTTAAACCACGGCCAGGAGATGTTAAGCACATTGAAACCACGGCCAGGGGATGTTAAGCCCATTTTAACCACGGCCAGGGGATGTTAAGCATATTTAAACCACGGCCAGGGGATGTTAAGCACATTGAAACCACAGCCAGGAGATGTTAAGCACATTTAAACCACAGCCAGGGGATGTTAATCACATTTAAACCACGGCCAGGGGATGTTAAGCACATTTAAACCACAGCCAGAGGATGTTAAGCCCATTTAAACCACGGCCAGGAGATGTTAAGCACATTTAAACCACAGCCAGGGGATGTTAAGCCCATTTAAACCACGTCCAGGAGATGTTAAGCACATTTAAACCACAGCCAGGGGATGTTAAGCACATTTAAACCACAGCCAGGGGATGTTAAGCACATTTAAACCACGGCCAGGGGATGTTAAGCACATTGAAACCACGGCCAGGAGATGTTAAGCACATTGAAACCACGGCCAGGAGATGTTAAGCACATTTAAACCACGGCCAGGGGATGTTAAGCACATTTAAACCACAGCCAGGGGATGTTAAGCACATTTAAACCACGGCCAGGGGATGTTAAGCACATTGAAACCACGGCCAGGAGATGTTAAGCACATTGAAACCACGGCCAGGAGATGTTAAGCACATTTAAACCACGGCCAGGGGATGTTAAGCACATTTAAACCACGGCCAGGGGATGTTAAGCCAATTTAAACCACGGCCAGGAGATGTTAAGCACATTGAAACCACGGCCAGGAGATGTTAAGCACATTTAAACCACGGCCAGGAGATGTTAAGCACATTTAAACCACGGCCAGGGGATGTTAAGCCAATTTAAAGTGGCTTTGTGTGTATTGTTAGAAAGAATCACACTTTTAGAGTGTAACACCGGGATGTGAAGTTTATATAAGCCAATAAAACTAAACAACAATCTTGGACAGTGTTGTTGCACTCAAACAAACCAAAACAAAGGCAAAACACTTATAAGAGTATGGGCACAATGTTCTACAGTATGTAGTGATACACATTACCCTTACAGTATATTGAGAAATATCTAGTAGTCTTCAGTCAGCTACTGTGTGTTATAATGATGATGAATAAAGGGAATGTTGCTGTATACTTTAGGAAATATAGCAAAATCTCCAGTACATCTGTATACTTAAGTCAAAATAACACATGAACTGCCTCTTCCCAGGCAGTCTTCCTCTCATGCAGGCAGTAAGTAGCACTGTTTCCTGCCCCCCCCCCCCCCCCCCCCCCGTGGCAGTCCTGTAGAGCGTGTTCAGTGTGCAGACAGGGCATGGTGCCGTGTGTGCTCCAGCAAGGCCCTGCGCAGCCATAATAACTCAGAGACTACACCTGTATCAAGCTGCTCTCCGTATCTGCAGTGGCAGGTCAGCCTCCGAGGTGTGCTGCATCCGCACAAACTAAAGCCAATGAATTAAGCCATATGTTCCCTTCAAATGGCTGCATGTCAAGTCAGCCACTAAGATGGCATTCAGGCCTCACGGTTCTATGGAATGCCTGGGAGAGAAGAATTGTGCACTACGAGAATACCAAGAGGTCAGGTCAGGATATCATTGGCTGGTGGAGAGACAAGGCCTACCAAGAGGTCAGGTCAGGATATCATTGGCTGGTGGAGAGACAAGGCCTACCAAGAGGTCAGGTCAGGATATCATTGGCTGGTGGAGAGACAAGGCCTACCAAGAGGTCAGGTCAGGATATCATTGGCTGGTGGAGAGACAAGGCCTACCAAGAGGTCAGGTCAGGATATCATTGGCTGGTGAAGAGACAAGGCCTACCAAGAGGTCAGGTCAGGATATCATTGGCTGGTGGAGAGACAAGGCCTACCAAGAGGTCAGGTCAGGATATCATTGGCTGGTGAAGAGACAAGGCCTACCAAGAGGTCAGGTCAGGATATCATTGGCTGGTGAAGAGACAAGGCCTACCAAGAGGTCAGGTCAGGATATCATTGGCTGGTGGAGAGACAAGGCATAGAGAGGGAGGGAGCTGTTGCAGGTTGCATGCTGGGAGTCAAGGGAAGGGGAAGTGTAACATGAAAACGTGATTCTGCAGCCCCAAGAGATGTTGTAAATCTCTCCTCTTTGCACTTAGGCTCCTATTGTAGTATGAGAAGTTTTCTGCTTGAGTTGGTAAATGTTTTAATGTGTCTGAGTCAAAGCAGTTTCCTGAGTTGGTAAATGTTTTAATGTGTCTGAGTCAAAGCAGCTCAATAGTTTTTCTGTTCTTCCTTTTTGAAGAATATGCTAACTTTTGCACAAACGATTCCCACATATCCATGTAGCATCACACATTTTAAGTGTTTATATTCCACACATCAATTCTGAAGCACATACTATCTTTCTTCACCATTACTCAGTGAAGCTTGTGGATTGTTAACAACGAAACAATGCAATTCCCCCTGAACAAAGGAGAGATGCAATCTATCATAGGCCCCAGAGAGTCCAGTAACGTCTTGGCACTTAAACTGAGCTCTGCTTGTTACTGAGGCTGCCTCTTCAATCTGCAGAGAGAATCGAGGGCAGTTTTAAACACTAGGTTTTCATCTCAAATGGCACCATATTCCCTACATAGTGCACTACTTTGGACCAGGGCCAAGGCATAAGGCACTTCGGAATAAGGAGCTATTTGAGACAGCCTTAAACAATGGCAATCCACATATTTGCCAGCAAGACAGTTGCTATGAAAGGTTGGCAGTTGACTTTAAGTATATTTTTTTATATCTATATTTGCAGATAAAGAGGGGTGAAGATTAGAACCAAAAGATTGTTCTGTAGCAACATTCCGATTAGGACCCTTTAACGGTTTCGGCTAGACGTTATCCCACTGACGTACTGAGAACGTTCTAGGAACATTAAATCATGAGATTCAGTGCAGGTCCCGTTTGGTCACAGTATAACATTATAATAAGGTATTTTGATGTCCATTAGGGAACGTTACAAAAAGGTTCCTATTTGGTTCTGATAGAAAGTTATCCATGAGACATTCATTGACCACAAGGGAACGTTTCATGATGGTCCCAAGGGAACGTTCTCTGCGGGACGTCACTGAGGACCATGTCAGTTCTTTTTCAGGACGTTCTCAGGACTTTCATTTTACTAGTCATTAGGATGTTGCGTGATGGTCCCAGGGGAACGTTCTCTACGGGACGTCACTGAGGACCATGTCAGTTCTTTTTCAGGACGTTCTCAGGACTTTCATTTTACTAGTCATTAGGATGTTGCGTGATGGTCCCAAGGGAACGTTCTCTACGGGACGTCACTGAGGACCATGTCAGTTCTTTTTCAGGACGTTCTCAGGACTTTCATTTTACTAGTCATTAGGATGTTGCGTGATGGTCCCAAGGGAACGTTCTCTACGGGACGTCACTGAGGACCATGTCAGTTCTTTTTCAGAACGTTCTCAGGACTTTCATTTTACTAGTCATTAGGATGTTGCGTGATGGTCCCAAGGGAACGTCCCAGCAAAACAAATATTAGACGTTAGGATGTCTGCAGGACTTCACTAACTGGTTGCCTAAAGTGGTCAGGACATTGTGTCATGGTCCCCTGGAGGTTTTGTCTAGTTCCCGGTGTCATGACACTTAACAACCAGATCGTAAATAACTGGCAGAAACTCTCCCTTCTGCTCTGCTGAAAAATGTGCACGTAGAGAGAGACTCTGGCCTAAAAACTCTAACATCCAAATATTGGACATTTGAATATTAGTTTTGAGATCATATCGTTTGGAATGGTTGGTGGGGATCTAAACAATAAATCATGTCAAAAGTTTATTGTTTTGTGACATCATTAAGGATGTTATAACTAAATAACTATCTTTGAAAGTTTACGCATTTGAGGTGTCAGGGTTGCATCTAAAGGTTGTAAAACTTATATGAATCCATTTGTGAAAAGATAGCAATGTGATTTTAGCCTTCCAAATAATAATTGTTTTTCTTGCAAAGACTTGTGCTAGTCAGTGGCTACGCCCCGAATGAGGTCAGAGTTTGTGTCCACATGATAGAACGCCCCTTTTTTTTACAGAGTGCTTTAAAGGACTCGCTGAAGAATTACATTAGACCAGAGAACGTGAGGACCATCCACACGTTGAAATGGTTGGAATTTAAATGAGACCAGACGGTGTGGATTGGGGGCTACACGGCTGACAAATGGTATAAAACTTACAAGACCAGAAAATGGTAAGACCCTCTGAAACTCTCGAGTGAAGAAGATAAAGACTATCCCAGAACATGCAGTCTGCAGCTGTTCAAGTACCAGTAGCCTAGTGAACTTGACCAAAGACCACCGCGTGTACAACATCTGGAGGATACATTCTAGAAAAACGCTCCAAGGCAAAGATAAACTACAACCTACAACTACAACTAAAAAGGACATTGTGACCTCTGGTGGACAAACCAGAGACTTCTGTCGAACTCCTCCTCAAAGACGGACTGGGTGATTTCAACAGCGAGAAGGCAAAGACATACAAGCGTAAATATACACATTGCAATTATTTTTGAATGAGTGGTCGTTCATGTGCAAAAGTATTCATTCTCATGAGTATAAATTCAACATGTATATACCAGCCCACTCTCTTTGTCTCTCCCACTCTCTTTATCTTGCCTTTCCCTTCCCATTGTGTAACCAAACGGTCATATTGGGTTAGTCCACTAGGGACTTTTCATTGCATTATGTTAGTAATCGATGATCTATACTGTGTGTGTGTTTATGTAATTCTGTGTGGTTATTTAGTTAGTTAGTAAATAAATAATTAAGCCAATTTGTGTATCGCTAATTCATAATTTAGGCTAGGGTTCGTGCAGATTTATGAGGTCAACGATGTTCAGAATGAGACTGATATGAGGAAATTATTGATTATTGACTGTTATGATATCGAGAGATTCTGATATATTCTTGAGTTATTTCGGGAAACGGTAACTCATTAAACAAACTTCTCCCGTGGTACCCCAAGTTACTAATGAGTTAATTCTTACATGATTAATTTAATCACGTAATAAATTAAACATAGTTAATTATTCGATAAATAGCATGTCATCACATGAATGATACTCACGTTACGACACCGGTTTGTCCCGGGAAAGTCCCCAAGGACGTTTTTAGGACGTTCTTGGGACATTGTGTCATGGTCCCCTGGAGGTTCAGTGGTGAAGGACACAGAGTTCTGTGGTGGACACACAGGACTATGTTCTGCGGTGGACACAGAGGACTATGTTCTGTGGTGGACACAGAGGACTATGTTCTGTGGTGGACACAGAGGACTATGTTCTGTGGTGGACACAGAGGACTATGTTCTGTGGTGGAGGACACAGAGGACTATGTTCTGTGGTGGACACAGAGGACTATGTTCTGTGGTGGACACAGAGGACTATGTTCTGTGGTGGACACAGAGGACTATGTTCTGTGGTGGAGGACACAGAGGACTATGTTCTGTGGTGGACACAGAGGACTATGTTCTGTGGTGGACACAGAGGACTATGTTCAGTGATGGAGGACACAGAGGACTATGTTCAGTGGTGGAGGACACAGAGGACTATGTTCTGTGGTGGACACAGAGGACTCTGTTCTGTGGTGGACACAGAGGACTCTGTTCTGTGGTGGACACAGAGGACTATGTTCAGTGGTGGAGGACACAGAGGACTATGTTCTGTGGTGGAGGACACAGAGGACTATGTTCTGTGGTGGTGGACACAGAGGACTATGTTCTGTGGTGGAGGACACAGAGGACTATGTTCTGTGGTGGTGGACACAGAGGACTATGTTCAGTGGTGGACACAGAGGACTATGTTCAGTGGTGGAGGACACAGAGGACTATGTTCTGTGGTGGACACAGAGGACTCTGTTCTGTGGTGGACACAGAGGACTCTGTTCTGTGGTGGACACAGAGGACTATGTTCAGTGGTGGAGGACACAGAGGACTATGTTCTGTGGTGGTGGACACAGAGGACTATGTTCTGTGGTGGACACAGAGGACTATGTTCAGTGGTGGACACAGAGGACTATGTTCTGTGGAGGACACAGAGGACTATGTTCAGTGGTGGACACAGAGGACTATGTTCTGTGGTGGACACAGAGGACTATGTTCTGTGGTGGAGGACATTTAGAACTGTTGTAGTAAAAAATACTCCAAAACACATGATTCTAACTGCATATATATTGTCAACGTTTCAGTATACATGTAGTTATATCATGTTTCAGTATGCATAATGTTATATCATGTTTCAGTATGCATAATGTTATATCATGTTTCAGTATGCATAATGTTATATCATGTTTCAGTATACATAATGTTATATCATGTTTCAGTATACATGTAGTTATATCATGTTTCAGTATACATGTAGTTATATCATGTTTCAGTATGCATAATGTTATATCATGTTTCAGTATACATGTAGTTATATCATGTTTCAGTATGCATAATGTTATATCATGTTTCAGTATGCATAATGTTATATCATGTTTCAGTATGCATAATGTTATATCATGTTTCAGTATGCATAATGTTATATCATGTTTCAGTATGCATAATGTTATATCATGTTTCAGTATACATAATGTTATATCATGTTTCAGTATACATAATGTTATATCATGTTTCAGTATGCATAATGTTATATCATGTTTCAGTATGCATAATGTTATATCATGTTTCAGTATACATAATGTTATATCATGTTTCAGTATACATAATGTTATATCATGTTTCAGTATGCATAATGTTATATCATGTTTCAGTATGCATAATGTTATATCATGTTTCAGTATGCATAATGTTATATCATGTTTCAGTATGCATAATGTTATATCATGTTTCAGTATGCATAATGTTATATCATGTTTCAGTATGCATAATGTTATATCATGTTTCAGTATACATGTAGTTATATCATGTTTCAGTATACATAATGTTATATCATGTTTCAGTATGCATAATGTTATATCATGTTTCAGTATGCATAATGTTATATCATGTTTCAGTATACATGTAGTTATATCATGTTTCAGTATGCATAATGTTATATCATGTTTCAGTATGCATAATGTTATATCATGTTTCAGTATGCATAATGTTATATCATGTTTCAGTATACATAATGTTATATCATGTTTCAGTATACATAATGTTATATCATGTTTCAGTATGCATAATGTTATATCATGTTTCAGTATACATAATGTTATATCATGTTTCAGTATGCATAATGTTATATCATGTTTCAGTATACATAATGTTATATCATGTTTCAGTATGCATAATGTTATATCATGTTTCAGTATACATAATGTTATATCATGTTTCAGTATGCATAATGTTATATCATGTTTCAGTATGCATAATGTTATATCATGTTTCAGTATACATACTGTTATATCATGTTTCAGTATACATAATGTTATATCATGTTTCAGTATACATAATGTTATATCATGTTTCAGTATACATAATGTTATATCATGTTTCAGTATACATAATGTTATATCATGTTTCAGTATACATAATGTTATATCATGTTTCAGTATGCATAATGTTATATCATGTTTCAGTATGCATAATGTTATATCATGTTTCAGTATGCATAATGTTATATCATGTTTCAGTATACATAATGTTATATCATGTTTCAGTATACATAATGTTATATCATGTTTCAGTATACATAATGTTATATCATGTTTCAGTATACATAATGTTATATCATGTTTCAGTATGCATAATGTTATATCATGTTTCAGTATACATAATGTTATATCATGTTTCAGTATACATAATGTTATATCATGTTTCAGTATACATAATGTTATATCATGTTTCAGTATACATGTAGTTATATCATGTTTCAGTATGCATAATGTTATATCATGTTTCAGTATACATAATGTTATATCATGTTTCAGTATACATAATGTTATATCATGTTTCAGTATACATAATGTTATATCATGTTTCAGTATGCATAATGTTATATCATGTTTCAGTATACATAATGTTATATCATGTTTCAGTATACATAATGTTATATCATGTTTCAGTATACATAATGTTATATCATGTTTCAGTATGCATAATGTTATATCATGTTTCAGTATACATAATGTTATATCATGTTTCAGTATACATAATGTTATATCATGTTTCAGTATACATAATGTTATATCATGTTTCAGTATACATAATGTTATATCATGTTTCAGTATGCATAATGTTATATCATGTTTCAGTATACATAATGTTATATCATGTTTCAGTATGCATAATGTTATATCATGTTTCAGTATACATAATGTTATATCATGTTTCAGTATGCATAATGTTATATCATGTTTCAGTATACATGTAGTTATATCATGTTTCAGTATGCATAATGTTATATCATGTTTCAGTATGCATAATGTTATATCATGTTTCAGTATACATAATGTTATATCATGTTTCAGTATACATAATGTTATATCATGTTTCAGTATGCATAATGTTATATCATGTTTCAGTATGCATAATGTTATATCATGTTTCAGTATGCATAATGTTATATCATGTTTCAGTATACATAATGTTATATCATGTTTCAGTATACATGTAGTTATATCATGTTTCAGTATGCATAATGTTATATCATGTTTCAGTATGCATAATGTTATATCATGTTTCAGTATACATAATGTTATATCATGTTTCAGTATACATAATGTTATATCATGTTTCAGTATGCATAATGTTATATCATGTTTCAGTATACATAATGTTATATCATGTTTCAGTATGCATAATGTTATATCATGTTTCAGTATACATAATGTTATATCATGTTTCAGTATGCATAATGTTATATCATGTTTCAGTATACATAATGTTATATCATGTTTCAGTATGCATAATGTTATATCATGTTTCAGTATGCATAATGTTATATCATGTTTCAGTATACATACTGTTATATCATGTTTCAGTATACATAATGTTATATCATGTTTCAGTATACATAATGTTATATCATGTTTCAGTATACATAATGTTATATCATGTTTCAGTATACATAATGTTATATCATGTTTCAGTATACATAATGTTATATCATGTTTCAGTATGCATAATGTTATATCATGTTTCAGTATGCATAATGTTATATCATGTTTCAGTATGCATAATGTTATATCATGTTTCAGTATACATAATGTTATATCATGTTTCAGTATACATAATGTTATATCATGTTTCAGTATACATAATGTTATATCATGTTTCAGTATACATAATGTTATATCATGTTTCAGTATGCATAATGTTATATCATGTTTCAGTATACATAATGTTATATCATGTTTCAGTATACATAATGTTATATCATGTTTCAGTATACATAATGTTATATCATGTTTCAGTATACATGTAGTTATATCATGTTTCAGTATGCATAATGTTATATCATGTTTCAGTATACATAATGTTATATCATGTTTCAGTATACATAATGTTATATCATGTTTCAGTATACATAATGTTATATCATGTTTCAGTATGCATAATGTTATATCATGTTTCAGTATACATAATGTTATATCATGTTTCAGTATACATAATGTTATATCATGTTTCAGTATACATAATGTTATATCATGTTTCAGTATGCATAATGTTATATCATGTTTCAGTATACATAATGTTATATCATGTTTCAGTATACATAATGTTATATCATGTTTCAGTATACATAATGTTATATCATGTTTCAGTATACATAATGTTATATCATGTTTCAGTATGCATAATGTTATATCATGTTTCAGTATACATAATGTTATATCATGTTTCAGTATGCATAATGTTATATCATGTTTCAGTATACATAATGTTATATCATGTTTCAGTATGCATAATGTTATATCATGTTTCAGTATACATGTAGTTATATCATGTTTCAGTATGCATAATGTTATATCATGTTTCAGTATGCATAATGTTATATCATGTTTCAGTATACATAATGTTATATCATGTTTCAGTATACATAATGTTATATCATGTTTCAGTATGCATAATGTTATATCATGTTTCAGTATGCATAATGTTATATCATGTTTCAGTATACATAATGTTATATCATGTTTCAGTATACATAATGTTATATCATGTTTCAGTATACATGTAGTTATATCATGTTTCAGTATGCATAATGTTATATCATGTTTCAGTATACATGTAGTTATATCATGTTTCAGTATGCATAATGTTATATCATGTTTCAGTATACATGTAGTTATATCATGTTTCAGTATACATAATGTTATATCATGTTTCAGTATGCATAATGTTATATCATGTTTCAGTATGCATAATGTTATATCATGTTTCAGTATGCATAATGTTATATCATGTTTCAGTATACATAATGTTATATCATGTTTCAGTATGCATAATGTTATATCATGTTTCAGTATGCATAATGTTATATCATGTTTCAGTATGCATAATGTTATATCATGTTTCAGTATGCATAATGTTATATCATGTTTCAGTATGCATAATGTTATATCATGTTTCAGTATGCATAATGTTATATCATGTTTCAGTATACATGTAGTTATATCATGTTTCAGTATACATAATGTTATATCATGTTTCAGTATGCATAATGTTATATCATGTTTCAGTATGCATAATGTTATATCATGTTTCAGTATACATGTAGTTATATCATGTTTCAGTATACATAATGTTATATCATGTTTCAGTATGCATAATGTTATATCATGTTTCAGTATGCATAATGTTATATCATGTTTCAGTATGCATAATGTTATATCATGTTTCAGTATACATAATGTTATATCATGTTTCAGTATGCATAATGTTATATCATGTTTCAGTATGCATAATGTTATATCATGTTTCAGTATGCATAATGTTATATCATGTTTCAGTATGCATAATGTTATATCATGTTTCAGTATGCATAATGTTATATCATGTTTCAGTATACATAATGTTATATCATGTTTCAGTATACATAATGTTATATCATGTTTCAGTATGCATAATGTTATATCATGTTTCAGTATACATACTGTAGAGTTAAATCTGTGAAGAAGATCAAAACACATGCTGCTTGCCTAGTGCATTGTTTTTCAAAAGCCTTAAATATACTCAAACGGTGGAGACTCGAAAAAGAGGTGGACGGAATGTTTACCCCTGTACATATGTCCCCCCTCTATCACATAGGTTAAAGATTGAGACAGAGAGAAGAGATAGAGAGATAGCAGATACATAGAGAGAGAGAGAGAGAGAGAGAGAGAGCAGATACAGGGACAGCAGCAACGCGACAGTAAGGCTCGTATTTCTCTGCAACCCACATTGGGCATTGACTCCAGGGCTGAGTGGAATACTGAACGTCACACTGCACCACAGCAGGACTGGACCAGGACCACTAGGACTACGGGATGACGATCAGATGGAGATGAAACAATGGAATCCGCCAAGGATGACTGATATCACCTCTAATATTGAAATAAATCACATTTTATGGGTCGCATACACATATTTAGCAGATATTATTGCAAGTGTATCGAAATGCTAGTATTACCACTAAGGATGGCTGATATCACCTCATACCTTTCTACACACTGTATGTGGATTATATATATATATACTTTAGGAGAGATGTGTGTATCTCTGTCCAGTCATGTCCTGTATACGTTAGACATTTGTACAGTAATAAAGGAAAGCAAATTCATTAGGCAAGAGAAGGCATTTGCACAAAGTTGACCACTGGTATTGTTCAGCATGTTTCTTACCTTTCCTTACTCATTCTATTTTGTGATTGAAATATTTCAAGCTATCTGCAGTTCTTTAAAAAAAAAAATTGAAATTGGTCACTGTTCATTTGACATGATAATTGAAGATTTAACATACCAATTCACTTAACAAAATGAGTTATCCATTGTATTGTTAAATAAATAAATACTGTTTGGAAATAAAGTCCTCTAAGATCTACCCAGATCATTGTTCATTTATGAACATAAACTTTTTGTCATGATAATTATTGGTGCGGGAATGAAGGAGGGGAACCGTTCAGATGTGGCCACGCAATTATACATGACTTTAATTAAACCATTTTTCCTTTCCTCAGCCATGGAAATCCTAATCTCTAAATAAAGTAAATGTCTCCCCTCCCCTCCCACCAATTTGGCTCTGTGAAGGCATTTAATTCCTTCTAATTGGTTCAGCCAAGCCCCTCCCACCTTTGTGATGTGTAACATTCTGCATAATTAATTGGTGAAGCTTTAGTGGCAGTAGAAGAGCTGAAGGGCTGCAGCCAGCTCTAACACGCACCATTAAAATACTAATCAAGCAGTGTGATATAAAAGAGAGATCTATGTTGTCGTAGACTATAGAAGATGAAATCCCACCAAGGCTTCCTGCTTCCTTCCAGCCCTGTCCTAGGAGGCTAAACTGTACTGCATGGAACTCTTAACCTGTTCAATACCTTGGAGAAAGAGTGGACCCTAATTAGAAGGTGCAGGGCCAACCCTTACAAATAAAAAACACATGAAAAAAATCACATGTGAAAAAACACGTGGATTTCAGACACAGGTTAAAATGTCTTTTAGATTTGGAATTTTCACGAGTCAGACAGTGGTTTGTGGACACGTCTAACATTTCACGTGAACAAATCTTGTCACTTGGGACAAACAAACACGTGAGGTTTTCGGACACGTGTGAAGTTTCACGACTCAGACACGTGGTTTCCCAACATTCTGCATGTGATATTATTATAGGTCTTTTTATATAGCTGGAGGGATTAGAACCCGGTTCTCATACGGGAGAAGCCAACGTTACGTTCATTTCAAATTAACTGTGAACAACTTGAAATGAAAAAAAAATGATAATAACTGCAGATATCTTGAAACATTTTAAACGTAAAATAGAACGAGTCATGGTTGCTCATGGTCATGTGATGAGGAAGCCTCGTCTGCGACTTCAAAATGAGTGCTGTTTGAATGGTCAAAATTTAACCAAGAAGGGCAACACTCATTCTGAAGTCGCAGGTGGGACTTCCTCGTCACGTGACCATGAACAACAATCCCGACTCATGTCCACAACACTTTCACATGTGCATTTTCATATTTAATGTCAACTAAGGGCTGTCAAACGATTCAAAAATGTTTTTGAGTTTATTGCAGGATTTGCTGTGATTCATCACGATTCATTGCAAATTCATAATTTTCTCAAATTGAGCTGTAATTTAAGATTTTCTATACAAAAAGCCTTACAAGAATATTGCAGTTTTGATTTTGTTCAAAGGAACGGTTAGTAAAATCAGATAAACACACTTGTCACGCCCTGATCTGTTTCACCTGTCCTTATGCTTGTCTCACCCCCCTCCAGGTGTCGCCCATATCCCCCACTCATCCCCTGTCTGAATGCCCCTTGTCTCCTGTTTCCAGTAACACGCCGAATGGATGTCTCAGAAATAAGAAATAATTTTTAGTACACTTTAGTTATTATGCTCAGGTAGGATAAGTTACATTTTTACAGAATGTCATTACAACTTTTGCAATTCCATTTATGGAAACACTGTAACCTGTTAACCCTGCCTTTACACATGTGAGCAGAATAACCCTATTTCACCACCACACGTCAACTTGCAATTTCAAATGGGATTATTTCATGTGATTGTTTTTTTTACATGTGAGAATGCCCTTCCATATGTGAAAGTGAGATTTTTACTTTGCATTTTTCTTAAATGTGAAAACACCACCTTTTCACATGTGCAACTGCAATTACATACGAGGTAAAAACATGTTTTTCTTCTCACGTGAAAAGGTGGTGTTAACATGTGAACTCCAAATGTTAAACGGGAAAATATGCTTGCGCATGTGAAATTTAAGCTCAACATGTGAAACTGCAAATTTGACATGACATTATACGACGTTCTGGTGCCACGGTAATGTCTGAGGTGTGTGTTGCACAGAACAGAACAGTCACTAAGAATTCAATTTAATAAAAAAATATAAATTCTAATTGTGAAATATTTGTTTTCCATGTTAAAAGGGACACACAGCTATGGTTTCATCAATAAAAAGAGAAGCAGACAAACATCATGACAATGATTAATGCAACATACCTCCAATTATCTTGTCAAAGTCAACGCTGTGCTCTATTTATTTAACTAGACAAGTCAGTTAAGAACTAATTCTTATTGACAATGACGGCCTACCCCCGGGCCAAACCCTAACGACGCTGGGCCAAACCCTAACGACGCTGGGCCAAACCCTAACGACGCCGGGCCAAACCCTAACGACGCTGGGCCAAACCCTAACGACGCCGGGCCAAACCCTAACGACGCCAGGCCAAACCCTAACGACGCCGGGCCAAACCCTAACGACGCTGGGCCAAACCCTAACGACGCTGGGCCAAGCCCTAACGACGCTGGGCCAATTGTGAGCCGCCCTATGGGACTCCCAATCACAGCCAGTTGTGATACAGTCTGGAATCGAACCAGGGTGTCTATGGTGACACCTCTAGCACTGAGAGATGCAGTGCCTTAGACTGCAGCGCCCCTTGGGAGCCCCTGTTGTGTTACGCAGACGTCGATTGATCAGAAGAGACTGTTGTTCTTGTGGCTGTCACTTCCAAGTGTAAATGGACAGTCTCTGGTAGTAGTAAAAGACTGGTGTCAAAATACACAAAACGTCACAGTAATGCAATGATTGAGGGAGGCATAGAGTACTACGCTTGGCCTTCTCCACTATACTAGTGATGTTAAGCTCATAATTAGAGGGTATACAAGAATGAACTGGAGCCGTATGCTTTGCTTTCGGTACATACATGTATAATGCATGTAATAAACAGTATATATTTGCTATAAGGAGAGAGAGAAAAAAATGTCCCGCTCCAAGGGATGCAAAATGTAACGTCACAAGTAATTCCATCAGGAAAACAGTGCAAGATCCACAGCCTTTGGCTAGAATCATGCAGATTTACCATGGCATGGGGTTGCATCCCAAATGGCACCCTATTCAATATATAGTGCACTACTTTTGACCAGAGCCCTGTTCAAAATTAGTGAACTAAATAGGAAATAGGTTGCCATTTGGGATGCAGAGAGCGACTGTGGAAAGGATGTGCCAGGTTATAAATAGGATGGCAGGCACAGTTGTACCCCCTGGTTGTGTCAATAGACTACTGTTTCATAGGGGGCTAGAGGATTCCCCCGCTGACTAAATAGCAAAACACCCCCCAATGTCATGCAGTGTACTAACAGAGACATACTGGTGAAGTGCAGCCAGCCAGCTCATACCCAGGAGGAGAAACATACTGGGGAAGAGCAGCCAGCCAGTCACTACCCAGGAGGAGATACATCATACTGGTGAAGTGCAGCCAGCCCATACCCAGGAGGAGATACATCATACTGGGGAAGAGCAGCAAGTGGGTCACTACCCAGGAGGAGATACATCATACTGTGGAAGAGCCGCAAGTTAGTCACTACGCAGGAGGCGATACATACTGGGGAAGAGCAGCTAGTTAGTCACTACTCAGGAGGAGATACATACTGGGGAAGAGCAGCCAGCCAGCCCATACCCAGGAGGAGATACATCATACTGGGGAAGAGCAGCAAGTTAGTCACTATGCAGGAGGAGATACATCATACTGGGGAAGAGCAGCCAGCCAGTCACTACCCAGGAGGAGATACATACTGGGGAAGAGCAGCAAGTTAGTCACTACCCAAGAGGAGATACATCATACTGGGGAAGAGCAGCAAGTTAGTCACTACCCAGGAGGAGATACATCATACTGGGGAAGAGCAGCAAGTTAGTCACTACGCAGGAGGAGATACATACTGGGGAAGAGCAGCCAGAGAGTCAATACCCAGGAGGAGATACATACTGGGGAAGAGCAGCCAGCCAGTCACTACCCAGGAGGAGATACATCATGCTGGGGAAGAGCAGCCAGCCAGTCACTACCCAGGAGGAGATACATACTGGGGAAGAGCAGCCAGCCAGTAACTACCCAGGAGGAGATACATCATACTGGGGAAGAGCAGCAAGTTAGTCACTACGCAGGAGGAGATACATCATACTATGGAAGAGCAGCCAGCCAGTCACTACCCAGGAGGAGATACATACTGGGGAAGAGCAGCAAGTTAGTCACTACCCAGGAGGAGATACATACTGGGGAAGAGCAGCAAGTTAGTCACTACGCAGGAGGAGATACATCATACTATGGAAGAGCAGCCAGCCAGTCACTACCCAGGAGGAGATACATACTGGGGAAGAGCAGCAAGTTAGTCACTACCCAGGAGGAGATACATACTGGGGAAGAGCAGCCAGCCAGTCACTACCCAGGAGGAGATACATCATACTGGTGAAGTGCAGCCAGCCCATACCCAGGAGGAGATACATCATACTGGGGAAGAGCAGCAAGTGGGTCACTACCCAGGAGGAGATACATCATACTGTGGAAGAGCCGCAAGTTAGTCACTACGCAGGAGGAGATACATACTGGGGAAGAGCAGCTAGTTAGTCACTACTCAGGAGGAGATACATACTGGGGAAGAGCAGCCAGCCAGCCCATACCCAGGAGGAGATACATCATACTGGGGAAGAGCAGCAAGTTAGTCACTATGCAGGAGGAGATACATCATACTGGGGAAGAGCAGCCAGCCAGTCACTACCCAGGAGGAGATACATACTGGGGAAGAGCAGCAAGTTAGTCACTACCCAAGAGGAGATACATCATACTGGGGAAGAGCAGCAAGTTAGTCACTACCCAGGAGGAGATACATCATACTGGGGAAGAGCAGCAAGTTAGTCACTACGCAGGAGGAGATACATACTGGGGAAGAGCAGCCAGAGAGTCAATACCCAGGAGGAGATACATACTGGGGAAGAGCAGCCAGCCAGTCACTACCCAGGAGGAGATACATCATGCTGGGGAAGAGCAGCCAGCCAGTCACTACCCAGGAGGAGATACATACTGGGGAAGAGCAGCCAGCCAGTAACTACCCAGGAGGAGATACATCATACTGGGGAAGAGCAGCAAGTTAGTCACTACGCAGGAGGAGATACATCATACTATGGAAGAGCAGCCAGCCAGTCACTACCCAGGAGGAGATACATACTGGGGAAGAGCAGCAAGTTAGTCACTACCCAGGAGGAGATACATACTGGGGAAGAGCAGCAAGTTAGTCACTACGCAGGAGGAGATACATCATACTATGGAAGAGCAGCCAGCCAGTCACTACCCAGGAGGAGATACATACTGGGGAAGAGCAGCAAGTTAGTCACTACCCAGGAGGAGATACATACTGGGGAAGAGCAGCAAGTTAGTCACTACGCAGGAGGAGATACATCATACTATGGAAGAGCAGCCAGCCAGTCACTACCCAGGAGGAGATACATACTGGGGAAGAGCAGCAAGTTAGTCACTACCCAGGAGGAGATACATACTGGGGAAGAGCAGCAGGTTAGTCACTACGCAGGAGGAGACACATCATACTATGGAAGAGCAGCCAGCCAGTCACTACCCAGGAGGAGATACATACTGGGGAAGAGCAGCCAGCCAGTCACTACCCAGGAGGAGATACATACTGGGGAAGAGCAGCAAGTAAGGCACTACCCAGGAGTTGATGCATACTGGGGAATAGCAGCCAGCCAGTCACTACGCAGGAGGAGATACATACTGGGGAAAAGCAGCAAGTTAGTCACTACGCAGGAGGAGATACATACTGGGGAAGAGCGGTAAGTTAGTCACTACCCAAGAGGAGATACATACTGGGGAAGAGCAGCAAGTTAGTCACTACCCAGGAGGAGATACATACTGGGGAAGAGCAGCAAGTTAGTCACTACGCAGGAGGAGATACATCATACTATGGAAGAGCAGCCAGCCAGTCACTACCCAGGAGGAGATACATACTGGCGAAGAGCAGCAAGTTAGTCACTACCCAGGAGGAGATACATACTGGGGAAGGAGGAGATAAATACTGGGGAAGAGCCGCAAGTTAGTCACTACCCAGGAGGAGATACATACTGGGGAAGAGCAGCAAGTTAGTCACTACCCAGGAGGAGATACATACTGGGGAAGAGCAGCAGGTTAGTCACTACGCAGGAGGAGACACATCATACTATGGAAGAGCAGCCAGCCAGTCACTACCCAGGAGGAGATACATACTGGGGAAGAGCAGCCAGCCAGTCACTACCCAGGAGGAGATACATACTGGGGAAGAGCAGCAAGTAAGGCACTACCCAGGAGTTGATGCATACTGGGGAATAGCAGCCAGCCAGTCACTACGCAGGAGGAGATACATACTGGGGAAAAGCAGCAAGTTAGTCACTACGCAGGAGGAGATACATACTGGGGAAGAGCGGTAAGTTAGTCACTACCCAAGAGGAGATACATACTGGGGAAGAGCAGCCAGCCAGCCACTACCCAGGAGGAGATACATACTGGGGAAAAGCGGCAAGTTAGTCACTACGCAGGAGGAGATACATACTGGGGAAGAGCAGCAAGTTAGTCACTACGCAGGAGGAGATACATCATACTATGGAAGAGCAGCCAGCCAGTCACTACCCAGGAGGAGATACATACTGGGGAAGAGCAGCCAGCCAGTCACTACCCAGGAGGAGATACATACTGGGGAAGAGCAGCCAGCCAGTCACTACGCAGGAGGAGATACATACTGAGGAAAAGCAGGAAGTTAGTCACTACCCAGGAGGAGATACATACTGGGGAAGAGCGGCAAGTTAGTCACTACCCAAGAGGAGATACATACTGGGGAAGAGCAGCCAGCCAGTCACTACCCAGAAGGAGATACATACTGGGGAAAAGCAGCAAGTTAGTCATTACCCAGGAGGAGATACATACTGAGGAAGAGCAGCAAGTGGGTCACTACCCAGGAGGAGATACATACTGGGGAAGAGCAGCAAGTTAGTCACTACGCAGGAGGAGATACATACTGGGGAAGAGCAGCAAGTTAGTCACTATGCAGGAGGAGATACATTATACTATGGAAGAGCAGCCAGCCAGTCACTACCCAGGAGGAGATACATACTGGGGAAGAGCAGCCTGTCAGTCACTACCCAGGAGGAGATACATACTGGGGAAGAGCAGCCTGTCAGTCACTACTCAGGAGGAGATACATACTGGGGAAGAGCAGCAAGTTAGTCACTACCCAGGAGGAGATACATACTGGGGAAGATCAGCAAGTTAGTCACTACCCAGGAGGAGATATATACTGGGGAAGAGCGACAAGTTAGTCACTACCCAGGAGGCGATACATACTGGGGAAGAGCGGCAAGTTAGTCACTACCCAGGAGGAGATACATACTGGGGAAGAGCAGCAAGTTAGTCACTACGCAGGAGGAGATACATACTGGGGAAGAGCAGCAAGTTAGTCACTACGCAGGAGGAGATACATACTGAGGAAGAGCAGCAAGTTAGTCACTACGCAGGAGGAGATACATCATACTATGGAAGAGCAGCCAGCCAGTCACTACCCAGGAGGAGATACATCATACTGGGGAAGAGCAGCCTGTCAGTCACTACCCAGGAGGAGATACATACTGGGGAAGAGCGGCAAGTTAGTCACTACCCAAGAGGCGATACATACTGGGGAAGAGCAGCCAGCCAGTCACTACCCAGAAGGAGATACATACTTGGGAAAAGCAGCACTTAGTCACTACCTAGGAGGAGATTCATACTGAGGAAGAGCAGCAAGTGGGTCACTACCCAGGAGGAGATACATACTGGGGAGGAGCAGCAAGTTAGTCACTACGCAGGAGGAGATACATTATACTATGGAAGAGCAGCCAGCCAGTCACTACCCAGGAGGAGATA
The DNA here is from genome assembly GCF_057628025.1 of Oncorhynchus mykiss. Classification (NCBI taxonomy): domain Eukaryota; kingdom Metazoa; phylum Chordata; class Actinopteri; order Salmoniformes; family Salmonidae; genus Oncorhynchus; species Oncorhynchus mykiss. The sequence goes on along the minus strand of NC_143035.1, from coordinate 35,593,946 downwards.
CATACTGGGGAAGAGCAGCCTGTCAGTCACTACCCAGGAGGAGATACATACTGGGGAAGAGCAGCCAGCCCCTACCCAGGATCAGATACACACTGGGGAAGAGCAGCAAGTTAGTCACTACCCAGGAGGAGATACATACTGGGGAAGAGCAGCCTGTCAGTCACTACTCAGGAGGAGATACATACTGTGGAAGAGCAGCCAGCCAGTCACTACGCAGGAGGAGATACATACTGGGGAAGAGCAGCCTGTCAGTCACTACCCAGGAGGAGATACATACTGGGGAAGAGCAGCCTTTCAGTCACTACGCAGGAGGAGATACATACTGGGGAAGAGCAGCCAGCCAGTCACTACGCAGGAGGAGATACATACTGGGGAAGAGCAGCCAGCCAGTCACTACCCAGGAGGAGATACATCATGAAGTCCAAGGATCCATATGGGTGAGATAGGAATCGTTGCCTCAGAATTTGTGTGGAACTGAATGGGTTGTGCACACGCAGAAGATTACAAGGAAGTGCTACTGCCCAGGAGGAGCTACATCATGGCTTCCAGCACTTGATTTACCTAACTACGAGGTGTGAGATAGGAAATAATTGCTGCTCAGATGTTGTGTGGAACTGAATCGGTAGTCCACATGTTAAAAGGTGTGAAAATATACTGTACATTATATATTTATTAAACTGAAGGTGAGGTCCACATGTGAAAATATACATGATATATTTATTAATTTTAAGCTGAATTGGTCGTCCACATCTGCAAATGTGTGAAAATATACATAATATATTTATGAAATTGAAGGTGACGTCAACATGTGCAAATATGTGAAAATACAAGTAACATATTTATTAAACTTAAAGGGTAGTCCACATCTGCAAAATTGTGTTAATATAAATTATATATTTATTAAACTGAAGGTGACGTCCACATGTGAAAATGTGTGAACATATACATGATATATTTATTAATATGGCTCGACAACATTCCGCTGAAAAGGCAGAGTGTGAAATTCAAAAATATTTTTTAGAAATATGTAACTTTCATACATTCACAAGTGCAATACAGCAAATTAAAGATGAACTTCTTGTTAATCTACCCATCGTGTCCGATTTCAAAAAGGCTTTACAGCGAAATCACAACATATGATTATGTTAGGTCAGAGCCTAGTCACAAAAACACACACAGCCATTTTCCAGCCAAAGAGAGGCGTCACAAAAAGCAGAAATAGAGATAAAAATTCATCACTAACCTTTGATGATCTTCATCAGATGGCACTCATAGGACTTCATGGTACACAATACATGTATGTTTTGTGCGACAAAGTTCACATTTATATCCAAAAATCTCAGTTTACATTGGCGAATTTTCAGAGAGCCACATCAATTTACAGAAATACTCATAATAAACTTTGATAAAAGATACAACTATTATGCACAGAATTATAGACATACTTCTCCTTAATGCAACCGCTGTGTCAGATTTCAAAAAAGCTTTAAGGAAAAAGCAAACCATTCAATAATTTGAGTACGGTGCTCAGACACAAAAACAAGCCACGCAGATATCTGCCATATTGTGGAGTCAGTAAAAGTCAGAAATAGCGATATAAATATTCACTTACCTTTGATGATCTTCATCAGAATGCACTCCCAAGAATCCCAGTCCCACAGTAAATGTTTGTATTGTTCGATAAAGTCCATCATTTATGTCCAAATACCTAGTCCACATGTGCAAACGTGTGAAAATACACATAATATATATTAAGCTGAATAGGTGTAAGGTTCTACTTTTTTTAAATCTTGCTCAATCTTATGTTCTTTTTCTTTGTGTTCTGGAATGTAGCCCTGTTTCTTTGTGTTCTGGAATGTAAGCGCTGTTTCTTTAGGTTCTGGAACGTAGCCCTGTTTCTTTGTGTTCTGGAACGTAGCCCTGTTTCTTTGTGTTCTGGAACGTAGCCCTGTTTCTTTGTGTTCTGGAACGTAGCCCTGTTTCTTTGTGTTCTTGAACGTAGCCCTGTTTCTTTGTGTTCTGGAACGTAGCCCTGCTTATTTGTGTTCTGGAACTTAGCCCTGTCTTTCATTTTGGTTAATGGATTTCACCTGTGTTGGTTTCTCACCTGGTCTCATCAGCTCCCTATTTAGTTCAGTTCTTTTTGTTTGTATGGTTGTGAGGTATTGTTTGTTTTTTGACTGCCTACCTGTGTTTGACCATTGCCTGCGACTATGATTTCTGCCTTCTGCAAAGGCTTAATTAACATCTGCCGCGCTCTGCGCTCAGCCATTGCCTTGTTCGCCCCCCACGGGGAAATAAGGGTCCCCCCGCTGCCATGCAGGTAGGTGTGTCCTAATTTCTAAATATCTCCCAGAAGAAATTTTCCGTCCCAGTATTGATAAACGTGAAGGGGGTTACCAAGTACATAGAAGGCTTGATAGATTCGGGAGCAGTATCGATCACCAGCTAGTACAAGAGCTTGACATTTATCTAACACCTGTCACCCCTCCCTTAAGGATTAACACCCTGGACGGGCAGCCATTGGGCACGGGCTTCATCACGCACCTGACACAGAGCGTCACCCTCCAGACTGGAGTCTTCCACACCGAAACCATTCAACTCATGGAACTCTCGTCCCTCAAACATCCACTCATCCTCGGACACCCCTGGCTTTGTCGTCACGACCCTGCCATCTCGGGGCAACAAGGTAAACTACTGTCCTGGTCTTCTACCTGCTTCTCTAGTTGTCTCAGCCTACCCTGCAGAGCCACCACCATTGAGGACTCTGCCTCTGCAGTGCCACCCACCATACCATCTGAATACAGCAATGTCTTCAGCAAAACCAAGGCCTCCAATCTGCCACCACATTGCCCAGGAGTCTGTCCTATTGACTTACTCCCTGGATTGTCCACACCGAAGGGCTGTGTTTACCCCTTATCTATCCCGGAAAATGAGGCAATGGAGAACTACTACATTGATGAATCACTCAAACAGTTTTATTCATCCTTCTTCCCCGGCTGCGTCCAGCTTCTTCTTCGTTGGAAAAAAGGACTGTGGTCTCCGTCCATGTATTGATTATCGTTGCCTGAATGTGTTTCCCTCTTCCTCTGATCCCAGCGACCCTTGAACAAGTGGGCCGTGCCAACATCCTCACTAAACTCGACCTGCGAAGTGCATAGAACCTTGTTCGTATACGTGAAGGCGACAAATGGAAGACAGCCTGTATTACCGCTCGAGGGCACTACGAATACCTGGTCAAGCTCTACGGCCTTACGAAGGCCCCCGTCGTCTTCCAATCCTTTATGAACGAGATTTCCCAGGATATGATAACCTGCTTTCTCATTGTCTACATTGATGACATCCTGATTTACTCCCTGAAGGAACACATACAGCATGTGCAAAAGGTTCTTCAACGGCTCCTTGACCATAACCTTTTATGTGAAGACTGAAAAGAGTGCCTTCCATGTAAACTTCCTCGGCTTCGTACTGACACCTGGAGGGGTCCTCATGGATGAGGACAAAGTCAGCGCCGTCAGTAACTGGCCCAAACCCACCACGGTTAAGGAACTCCAACGTTTCATTGGTTTCTCCAACTTCTATCGTCGGTTCATTCGGAACTTCAGTTCTATGGCCGCTCCCCTCACTGCCCTTACCAGCCAAAAGACCCGGGCCCTTCAATGGACTGATACCACCCTGACTGCGTTCAACAACTTCAAACGCATCTTCACCTCAGCTCCTGTCCTTTGCCAACCTGATCCGACCCTTCCTTTCACCCTGGAGGTGGATGCCTCCGAAGTAGGAGTAGGAGCCATACTCCCTCAGTGGGTGGGGACACCTCCCAAATCACATCCCTGTGCCTTCTTCTCCAGGAAGTTATCCCCCGCTGAGCGAAATTACAATGTGGGGAACAGAACTCCTCGCCATCAAGCTGGCCCTCGAGGAGTGGTGCCACTGGTTGGAAGGCTAATAACATCCCTTCCTCGTCCTAAAGATCATCGTAATCTGGACTATATCAGAGGGGCCAAAAGGTTAAACTTCAGACTCGCTGGGCTCTTCACATTCCTCCATTTTCATGTTACTTACATCCCTGGAAAGAAAAACTTAAAAGCTGATTCAATCTCTCCCCAATTTGACCTTCCAACCAGTAACTCAGACCCTACACCCATTCTCCCTTCCTCTTGCATTATGGTCCTTAGACCGGTCCTGGTACAGTGGGAGGTTCACTCTGCCATACAAGAAGCCCTAGCCTCAGACCCGGCTCCTCCTGAGACACCAGCTGGGAGGAGTTACGTACCAGCAGTTGTTAGACCCCAACTCATGCAATGGTGTCATACGTCCTTGGGGTCAGGACATCCGGGCATTACACGAACCACCGAACTTCCAGCCGGAAGTTCTGGTGGTCCTCACTGGCATCCGACATAAGGGATTACGTCCTGTCCAGTCTGCGCCCAAACCAAAAGCCCTCGTCATCTCCCTTCCGGGAAGCTTCAACCTTTGCCCATCCCTCACAGACCCTGGTCCCACATAGCTGTTCATCACAGACCTTCCTGAATCCTCTGGTAACACCACCATCCTTGTCATAGTATACAGTTTTTCAAAAATATGTCGTCTGGTTCGTCTTCCTCATCTTGAAAATAAAGAAGAGCCGCACACTCTAGGACCTCAGATGCAATAATGTAATGTCCAACGTTTTGACAGGCAAGCCGTCTTTCTCATCTACCTAACGCCATGGAATTGGCGGAGTGTATGTTCCCCAGTTTGTCCCCAGTTTGTCTCCCATGTGTGGAGAGCCTTCTCAGTCTCTCCTCCGGGTACCACCCCAGACTAACAGGCAGACGGATCACCTGAACCAAGAAATAAGGAAGTACCTCTGTAAACAATGTTCTGCCTCTCCACACGACTGGAGTTGATATATGGCCTGGCCCGAATACACTCAGAACTCACTTATGCACTCATCCCTCCGCCTTATTCCATTTCAGTGTTTCCTTGGTTACCAAACACCCCCCGCCCCCCATTTTTTACATGAGGCGGCGCCTGGTACTGTCCCAGTTGTCGACAACTGAGCGGGTATGGGAGACCGTCCACCGCCGTCTGCAGGAAGCCTCTAATACCCAGAAACGCTTTGCCGACAGATGTCGCCGATCTACGCCACTCTTTCACCCTGGACAGAGTTTGTGGCTCTCTACCGGAGACATCCGGCTCTGCCTCCCCTGCAAAAAGTTCTGTCCTCGCTTCATTGGTCCCTTCAAGATAACCCTGTCACGTACCGTCTCCAGTTACCCCGTCATTATAAAATCTCCTCGTCCTTCCATGTGTCTCTGTTAAAAGTGGTCACCTACAGTCCTCTTCATCCTCCAGTCTCTAGGATGGGGAACCTGCCTATGCCAAACGGGCCATCCTTGATTCCAAATGCCTGAGAGGTCGCCCCCACTACCTAGTGGACTGCGAAGGTTATGGGCCTGAAGACCGGTCCTGAGTCCCCGACCAAGACATCCTCGACCCAGAGATGATTCAGGCATTTCACCATGATCGTCCCGCTCCCCGATCTCGGGGTCGACCGCAGAAAAGACCCACTGGACATCAGCCTCGATGCAGAACGTTGGGTGAGTACACGACCTCGTTGAACCAGCCTGCCGGACCTCGCCCACGAGGTAGGCGTCCGCCTCTGCTCCACCCTCCGGTGCTGTTGGGCCGTCAGGAGCTCCACCCTCCGGTGCTGTTGGGTCGTCAGGAGCCTCCCTTGGCCACTTTTAACAGCTCTACCTATATTTATTAAACTGAGTGTGTAGTCCATGTGAAAACAAAATAAAAACATTTAAATGACTTAACTGCTGGGAAAATGTTCTGACAGTCATAAATAAATACCTGTATATTATTGTACTATCACGTCACATTGCATTGAAAACATTCGTTGCAGAAGGTTATATTTTTAAACCTGGAAATCACAGATCACTTTTTCTTGTTCATTTGTTATTGACTAACCTTTTTTGAAATAACCATCCTAAATGAGCACAAACGACAACGCCTCTGTACCAACCAAACCATTCAGTTGACAGAATGCTGTACCATGGCATATCTCCCCCTCAGGGACGGTTCTGCTGTCACCTGCTGTACTGGATTGAATGTTTACTGTGGCTTCCCTGTAATAGTAGTGTCACACATGACATTACATTGAAGCATCTGGCTAATCTAAATACTAGCTTCTAGGCACTGTGACTATTGACTAAATGTAGATACAGTACAATTGTATTGAAGGTACATCTAAACTTAGAATGGATCCTGACCTTAACTGCTAAAACATTTATGCTGATGTCACAAAGTCTTCCTAGACATTAGGAGAGACGCTCAGCCAGCTAATCGTAGACAAGTGAGCGATCCGAACAGGGAATGAAAGGCACCTTCATGTTGAAGCAGTAATAGGTTGTGAAAGCTGTGAGTAAGTACATCTAAGGGTTGTATGGTATGAAAGCCTCCAGCAAAAGAGGTCTGAAAGGCACCACAACCCATGGTTCCAAACCATCACAGTCCCCTTGCTGTGACAAACCAGAAAAGGGATAAGTCACAATCTATTTTGCACACGACAATTGATTATTTTGGGAGCAGTATTATGCATGTCAACCTATTGTTGCATTAATAGGAAATGAAGACGATGTCAACCAGAAAAATATATGATTATTTTATTGTAAAGGAGAAAGGGTGATTTTCAATGGAAAATGTCAACATTTAAAGGCAAATGAAGGATGGTTGATCTAGTCAATCTAATCAATCGGTCTGCAAAAGCAATGATTTCCAGAACCGATAAATACTGCACTGTACTCCATCTGTAGATAAATACTGCACTGTACTCCATATGTTGATAAATACTGTACTCCATCTGTAGATAAATACTGCACTGTACTCCATATGTAGATAAATACTGCACTGTACTCCATATGTTGATAAATACTGCACTGTGCTCCATCTGTAGACAAATACTGCACTGTACTCCATCTGTATATAAATACTGCACTGTAGTCCATCTGTAGATAAATACTGCACCTTACTCCATCTGTAGATGAATACTGCACTGTACTCCATATGTAGATAAATACTGCACCTTACTCCATCTGTAGATAAATACTGAGGGGCCCATAGAGCGGCCCATAGAGGGCCCCATAGAGCGGCCCATAGAGCGGCCCATAGAGGGCCCCATAGAGCGGCCCATAGAGGGCCCCATAGAGCGGCCCATAGAGCGGCCCATAGAGGGGCCCATAGAGGGCCCCATAGAGCGGCCCATAGAGGGCCCCATAGAGCGGCCCATAGAGCGGCCCATAGAGGGTCCCATAGAGCGGCCCATTGAGGGCCCCATAGAGCGGCCCATAGAGCGGCCCATAGAGGGCCCCATAGAGCGGCCCATAGAGGGCCCCATAGAACGGCCCATAGAGCGGCCCATAGAGGGCCCCATAGAGCGGCCCATAGAGGGCCCCATAGGACGGCCCATAGAGTGGCCCATAGTGTGGCCCATAGTGTGGCCCATAGAGTGACCCATAGATTGGCCCATAGAGTGGCCCTGGGCATTCCCTGTAGATCTTTGGATGATGATATGCTCTACAATGTCCTCCTCACTGATATAGGACATAAGCTATACTGGAAAGGGAGGGATGGAGGGATAGAGAGATGGAGGAGTATAGGGATGGAGGGATGGAAGGATAGAGGGATGGAGGAGTATAGGGATGGAGGGATAGAGGGATGGAGGGATAGAGGGATGGAGGGATAGAGGGATGGAGGGATGGAGGGATAGAGGGATGGAGGGATAGAGGGGTAGAGGGATGGAGGGATGGAGGGATGGAGGGATAGAGGGATGGAGGGATGTAAGGGAGGTCACCAGATCGATAGGATTATCTATCAGCCATTCCAGTCTTCATATCATTGGCCAGTTAATCTTATTTCCCGGTGACATTTGTCTATGAAGGGCATTATTTTCCTTTCAGACAAGATTACCCCCCTCTACCCTACCATCTCCCTAATCCCATGGGAGACCCCTTCCTTGGTTCACGAGTGTACTGCAATATATTGAATGGATTGGATTTATCCATACAATTAGCCCCAAGTCAAAGTTTGGATTAGTGTGGATCAGTTTTCTTGCTGCAGGTGAGGCGCTGCCAGAAAGGTCACACAGGAAAATATAATAGACTTTGGCATGTCCCAAATGGCATCCTCTACTCTACATACAGGAGTGCACTAATTTTGACCTGAGCCCACAGGGCCTGGTCAAAAGTAGTGCACTACATAGGAAATAGGTTGCCACTTGCGACGTAGAATTTATCCAAGGCTTGTATAGCTGCAATTTACACCTTTACACTTAGACTAACAGGATAAATAGGAGGGTGGTAATACCTGAGAAAGTCTCTATTCCAAACAATCATATCTCTGCCTCCCTCAGCAGGTTTATAATGGCCGTAGTGGAGACTCACAGTGATGGACGTCGTGGAGCCTCACAGTGATGGACGTCGTGGAGCCTCACAGTGATGGACGTAGTGGAACCTCACAGTGATGGACGTAGTGGAGCCTCACAGTGATGGCCGTAGTGGAGCCTCACAGTGATGGACGTAGTGGAGCCTCACAGTGATGGACGCAGTGGAGCCTCACAATGATGGACGTAGTGGAGCCTCACAGTGATGGACGTAGTGGAGCCTCACAGTGATGGACGTAGTGGAGCCTCACAGTGATGGAGGTAGTGGAGCCTCACAGTGATGGACGTAGTGGAGCCTCACAATGATGGACGTAGTGGAGCCTCACAGTGATGGACGTAGTGGAGCCTCACAGTGATGGACGTAGTGGAGCCTCACAGTGATGGACGTAGTGGAGCCTCACAGTGATGGACGTAGTGGAGCCTCACAGTGATGGCCGTAGTGACGCCTCACAGTGATGGACGTAGTGGAGCCTCACAGTGATGGATGTAGTGGAGCCTCACAGTGTTGGATGTTGTGGAGCCTCACAGTGATGGCCGTAGTGGAGCCTCACAGTGATGGACGTAGTGGAGCCTCACAGTGATGGACGTAGTGGAGCCTCACAGTGATGGACGTAGTGGAGCCTCACAGTGATGGACGTAGTGGAGCCTCACAGTGATGGCCGTAGTGACGCCTCACAGTGATGGACGTAGTGGAGCCTCACAGTGATGGATGTAGTGGAGCCTCACAGTGTTGGATGTTGTGCAGCCTCACAGTGATGGACGTAGTGGAGCCTCACAGTGATGGCCGTAGTGGAGCCTCACAGTGATGGACGTAGTGGAGCCTCACAGTGATGGACGCAGTGGAGCCTCACAGTGATGGACGTAGTGGAGCCTCACAGTGATGGACGTAGTGGAGCCTCACAGTGATGGACGTAGTGGAGCCTCACAGTGATGGACGTAGTGGAGCCTCACAGTGATGGACGTAGTGGAGCCTCACAGTGATGGCCGTAGTGACGCCTCACAGTGATGGACGTAGTGGAGCCTCACAGTGATGGATGTAGTGGAGCCTCACAGTGTTGATGTTGTGGAGCCTCACAGTGATGGACGTAGTGGAGCCTCACAGTGATGGCCGTAGTGGAGCCTCACAGTGATGGACGTAGTGGAGCCTCACAGTGATGGACGCAGTGGAGCCTCACAGTGATGGCCGTAGTGGAGCTTCACAGTGATGGACGTAGTGGAGCCTCACAGTGATGGCCGCAGTGGAGCCTCACAGTGATGTTAGAGGGACAATCTGCAGTTGCTACCTCCCATTTTTGGACTTATAAATGAATGATACGTACCCATTGATTATTAAAGAATAGAACTTATAAATGTCTCATGAGCTTAGTTCAACGGTCGTACCCCATCAGAACCCAAAATATAAGCTTGTTTTACTGCGATGTTATTAAACAAAGTAAATGTTAACACGCACTGTAAGGTTTAGTAGCATCCAGGTATGAAACACGGTATTTTGACAGGGAAAGGACTCTGGGTGGAGTATTTATTACGTTATGGCGTTCATACTGTAGATACAAACTGTCTGCTGACATTCACACTACACCTACAGTCCACTGTGATTTTCTTTAGATAACAATCCACAATGGAAAGGTCGAAGAAAAACCATGTAGACCTCTGACACTGATGTTGTTGTCGTCCCATTTCCTTGTGCCTGAACACATACCAACTCTCCCTGCAGGTGTAACAGAGAACTAACTCTCAGAGGATAATAGACTAGTGAAAAAATGGATATATTAGATATATAGAGCACACAGCGTTTTAATCAGTTTGCTCAGCTTTTAGTCCAGGATCAGAACATATAAAGAGCCTTTGTGTTTGATGAAGACGAACTCTCATCTTGCGTTCAGTCCACATGTTTGAACTTGAGTGAACCGTCTATCAGGCACCAAACTGTGAGGGCATTACCTAGGCATATTCATCTATGCATCATAATGTCTTTACTCTCCTTATTAATTATGTAGTTTTTACTAATTGAATTTATCTTCTCGTTCATACTTTCCCATTCTTTCATAATGTAGATAGAGGGAAACTAAGCTTCCTTCCGTGTTAATGTTCTCCCTCACTGGTTGTCTTAACGTCTCAAAATATTACATTCATCTCATACCGTGTTCAGTCGCTAGGCAAAGTAAGATACATTTCAACTATCATTTTTACTCACTGCCTCACACTTAATTCATCAATCTTTCACGTCCACGATTTCAGTCGCTATAGTCAAGGGAAAGTAAGTTACAGTACAGTCGTGGCCAAAAGTTTTGAGAATGACACAAATATTAATTTCCACAAAGTTTGCTGCTTCAGTGACTTTAGATATTTTTGTCAGATGTTACTATGGAATACTGACATATAATTACAAGCATTTCATAAGTGTCAAAGGCTTTTATTGACAATTACATGAAGTTGATGCAAAGAGTCAATATTTGCAGTGTTGACCCTTCGTTTTCAAGACCTCTGCAATCCTCTCTGGCATGCTGTCAATTAACTTCTGGGCCACATCCTGACTGATGGCAGCCCATTCTTGCATAATCAATGCTTGGAGTTTGTCAGAATTTGTGGGTTTTTGTTTGTCCACCCGCCTCTTGAGGATTGACCACAAGTTCTCAATGGGATTAAGGTCTGGGGAGTTTCCTGGCCATGGACCTAGAATATCAATGTTTTATTCCCCGAGGCACTTAGTTATCACTTTTGCCTTATGGCAAGGTGCTCCATCATGCTGAAAAAGGCATTGTTTGTCACAAAACTGTTCCTGGATGGTTGGGAGAAGTTCCTCTCGGAGGATGTGTTGGTACCCTTCTTTATTCATGGCTGTGTTCTTAGGCAAAATTGTGAGTGAGCCCACTCCCTTGGCTGAGAAGCAACCCCAAACATGAATGGTCTCAGGATGCTTTACTGTTGACATGACACAGGACTGATGGTAGCGCTCACCTTGTCTTCTCCGGACAAGCTTTTTTCCGGATGCCCCAAACAATTGGAAAGGGGATTCATCAGAGAAAATGATTTTACCCCAGTCCTCAGCTGTCCAATCCCTGTACCTTTTGCAGAATATCAGTCTGTCCCTGATGTTTTTCCTGGAGAAAAGTGGCTTCTTTGCTGCCCTTCTTGACACCAGGCCATCCTCCAAAAGTCTTCACCTCAATGTGCATGCAGATGGACTCACACCTGCCTGCTGCCATTCCTGAGCAAGCTCTGTACTGGTGGTGCCCCGAACCCGCAGCTGAATCAACTTTAGGAGGTGGTCCTGGCGCTTGCTGCACTTTCTTGGGCGCACTGAAGCCTTCTTCACAACAATTGAACTGCTCTCTTTTAAGTTCTTGATGATCCGATAAATGGTTGATTTAGGTGCAATATCCTTGCCTGTGAAGCCCTTTTTGTGCAAAGCAATGATGATGGCACGTGTTTCCTTGCTGGTAACCATAGTTGACAGAGGAATAACAATGATTCCATGCACCACCCTCCTTTTGAAGCTTCCAGTCTGTTATTCAAACTCAATCAGCATGACAGAGTGATCTCCAGCCTTGTTCTCATCAACACTCACATCTGTGTTAACGAGACAGTCACTGACATGATGTCAGCTGGTCCTTTTGTGGCAGGGCTGAAATTAAGTGGAAATGTTTTTTGGGGGACTCAGTTCAGTTGCATGGCAAAGAGTGACTTTGCAATTAATTGCAATTCATCTGATCACTCTTCATAACATTCTGGAGTATATGCAAATTGGCATCATACAAAGTGAGGCAGCAGACTTTGTGAAAATTTATATTTGTGTCATTCTCAAAACATTTGGCCACGACTGTACATTTAGTTGTTAAAAGTCCACCTATACATACAGTTTGAATTAGAGGTTTTCCTCCCTAAATTTAACTCATAATTCACTCACGTTCTAACAGTGTACAGTAGCTAGGCAAAGTAAGCTACATTTTGGTGTTCAGAAAGCAGACCTCCCCTCTCTGAGATTTGATCAATATAAAAAGCTATTAGCATTCATGCCGTCATATGAGGCCCCTCTAAGACATCAGCATCAGAGTTAGAGTGGAGATAATGCGTTTTCCCTGAAAGAGTCTAGATGAAGCTGTAAGTCTCCTCCGTACACTACCTATCAATACAGTGACATTGTACGTGTAGTGCAATCGCTTTGGCATCAGGGGGAGAGCAAATGACTTTTAAAAAGCTGTCATTTTTCATTTTGAATTTGGCAGCGGTTTACAAGGGTTTTCATCCTTGTCTCTCTTTCTGCAATGCAGCCGTGCTCGGGCGGGGGAGGGGGGGGGGGGGGGGGGGTCAGATACTGAACAACATTACCCTAACATGCCCACATGAAATCACTTTAGTTCGTCAACAACTGTGTCATGACTTGACAACATTTTCTTGACACCAAATGATCGTTTTTTTTTTTCATTGCACATCAGAAAACGGTAAAATACCCTTTGCAAGGTGACATAAACAAAACAGATACTGAGACCAAAACAAATATTCGGAGAAGTAAAACAAACAACAACAAACGGATTATCAGCATATGAATTTCTCCTTTTTTGATTCTCTAAACCTAAATATTCCAATTGGCTACACTTGGTGGGGAAGGCAACTGAGAAAGAAGGCCCGACACCATTGGTTGCATTTTAGACCGCAGAGGAGCTAGTCTAACCAATTGCCATCCTCTTTAAGAAGCATTTTGCCACTTTTCACTGCATCCTGCAACGCTGCATCCATGCAGTTTCCTCCTCCTCTAGGAAATATCAAGGGAAACTAAATCAGTTTGTGTGATAGTGAAATGCCAGTGAGCAGGAGAGGGAAGAAGGAGGGAGGGAGGGAGGGAGGGAAGGAGGGATGGAGGGAGGGAGGGAGGGGATGCACCTGAGAGACCCAGTGATTTATTGCTATACTGTGCTAAAACCAAGTCGCCTTGCTAGCTGCTTTAATTAGGAAATACTGTGCAAGCAACTGAGCGCACCAGGAACCCTTAAATCTCCTCCCTCCACCAGCATTGATGTTCATAGCACTGCACCATTCATCAACATTGAGAAGATATCACCACTACATCCGCAGTACTACATATACAGTTATATTTATTATAGAATACAGTTATATATATATATACAGTGGAGCAAAAAAGTATTTAGTCAGCCACCAATTGTGCAAGTTCTCCAACTTAAAAAGATGAGAGAGGCCTGTAATTTTCATCATAGGTACACTTCAACTATGACAGACAAAATGAGAAGAAAAAAAAATCCAGAAAATCACATTGTAGGATTTTTAATGAATTTCTTTGCAAATTATGGTGGAAAATAAGTACTTGTTCAATAACAAAAGTTTATCTCAATACTTTGTTATATACCCTTTGTTGGCAATGACAGAGGTCAAACGTTTTCTGTAAGTCTTCACAAGATTTTCACACACTGTTGCTGGTATTTTGGCCCATTCCTCCATGCAGATCTCCTCTAGAGCAGTGATGTTTTGGGGCTGTTGCTGGGCAACACAGACATTCAACTCCCTCCAAAGATTTTCTATGGGGTTGAGATCTGGAGACTGGCTAGGCCACTCCAGGACCTTGAAATGCTTCTTACAAAGCCACTCCTTCGTTGCCCGGGCGGTGTGTTTGGCATCATTGTCATGCTGAATGACCCAACCACGTTTCATCTTCAATGCCCTTGCTGATGGAAGGAGGTTTTCACTCAAAATCTTGCGTGGAGCCACAGATCGAGGGAGATTATCAGTGGTCTTGTATGTCTTCCATTTCCTAATAATTGCTCCCACAGTTGATTTCTTCAAACCAAGCTGCTTACCTATTGCAGATTCAGTCTTCCCAGCCTGGTACAGGTCTACAATTTTGTTTCTGATGTCCTTTGACAGCTCTTTGGTCTTGGCCATAGTGGAGTTTGGAGTGTGACTGTTTGAGGTTGTGGACAGGTGTCTTTTATACTGATAACAAGTTCAAACAGGTGCCATTAATACAGGTAACGAGTGGAGGACAGAGGAGCCTCTTAAAGAAGAAGTTACAGGTCTGTGAGAGCCAGAAATCTTGCTTGTTTGTAGGTGACCAAATACTTATTTTCCACCATAATTTGCAAATAAATTCATTATTTATAGTTATATCATAGTTATATTCACTATAGTTATATCTATCATTGAATACAGTTATATATATCATAGAATACAGTTAAATATATATATATATATATATCAATCATAGAGTGCAGTTATATCTATTATAGAATACATCATATAATACAGTTATATATACCATAGAATACAGTTATATCCATCATAGAATACAGTTATATACAGATATATATATATATTTCATAGAATATAGTTATATCTATCATAGAATACAGTTATACCTACCATAAAATACAGTTAAATATATAGAGCATAGAATACAGTTAAATATATAGAGCATAGAATACAGTTATACCTACCATAAAATACAGTTAAATATATAGAGCATAGAATACAGTTATACCTACCATAGAATACAGTTATATAGATAGATGGATAGATAGATTGATATATATATATAGATATAACTGTATTATATGATTGATATATATATATATATATATAGATAGATAGATAGATAGATAGATAGATAGATAGATAGATAGATAGATAGATAGATATACCACCCTCATGGAGTCTGTTTCTGACCGTTTGAGCAGACACATGCACATTTGTGGCCTGCTGGAGGTCATTTTTTTTACTGAAAAATCATACATTGTGATTTTCTGGATTTAGATTCCGTCTCTCACAGTTGAAGTGTACCTATGATCAAAATTACAGACCTCTACATGCTTTGTAAGTAGGAAAACCTGCAAAATCGGCCGTGTATGAAATATTTGTTCTCCCCACGGTGTGTGTATATATATATTGTAGAATACAATTATATCTATCATATAGTACAGTTACATCTAGCATATAATACAGTTATATATAGAGCATAGAATACAGTTATATATATATATATATATCGTAGAATACAGTTATATCTATAATATAGTACAGTTACATCTAGCATATAATACAGTAATATATAGAGCATAGAATACAGTTATATATATATATATATCGTAGAATACAGTTATATCTATAATATAGTACAGTTACATCTAGCATAGAATACAGTTATATATATAGAACATAGAATACAGTCATATATATATATATATATATATATATATATATATATATACCATAGAAAACAGTTATATATATCGTAGAAAACAGTTATATCTATCGTTGAATACAGTTATGTATATATATATATCATATAATACAGTTTTATATATATATCGTAGAAAACAGTTATATCTATCATAGAATACAATTATGTATATATATATATCATATAATACAGTTTTATATATATATCGTAGAAAACAGTTATATCTATCATAGAATACAATTATATCTATCATAGAATACAATTATATATATCATAGAATACAATTATATCTATCATAGAATACAGTTATATATATTATAGAATACAGTTATATCTACCATATAATACAGTTTTATATATATATCATAGAATACAGTTATATCTATGATAGAATACAGTTATATATATTATAGAATACAGTTATATCTACCATATAATACAGTTATATCTATGATAGAATACAGTTATATCTATGATAGAATACAGTTATATCTGTATAGCCTCTAACTTTCTCATGTTCTTGTTATTTATTATAATTTTTTTTCTCGCATTTTGAAATCTATGTTTAGTGCTACATTGACATTGATTACTGCGTTGCTGATGTTTGGAGCTTGCAAGAAAGACTTTTCACTGTACTCATCCGTGTAAAATTATGAATACAGTTATATCTATCATAGGTATCTTGCTATCAGCATTAAAGTGCAGAGCACTTTACCATTATAGATACATTTAGGATATCACCAATATATTATACAGCTTTATCTACCAGGGGCGGAACATCCACTAGGGACGGGGGGACGGGGGGACGGGGGACGGGGGGCATTCTGAAAATGCCTTTTTGTCCCCCCTCCTTGTTTTATAATTTCACTGCGAGGTGGTATGCTTTATGACCATTCGAATGCCTTGGGCAGGCTGTTTAGAGGTTTTAGGGGATGAATTTAGGACCACACGGACACCTCGGAGTAGGGGTGATGTGCTAAAAGCTGTGAAAGGCTGTGTGAATGGCTGTGTGAATGCAAAGATTACAGTGAAAGGCCCGCCAGGTCATGCCCCCCCACCCCCCACTTCCAAAACAAAAGTTACAACCCTGATATCTAGACACATCTACTGTGTATATATACACAGTATAACTATATATAACCTAACTATTTTACCATTATTTAACTAGGCAAGTCAGTTAAAACCTCTTGAAGCTAGGGGGCACTATTTTTCTTTTTATAAAAATAACGTTCCCAAAGTAAACTGCCTATTGCTCAGGGCCAGATGCTAGAATATGCATGTAATTGACAGCTTAGGATAGAAAACACTCTAAAGTTTCCAAAACTGTCAAAATATTGTCTGTGAGTATAACAGAACTGATATTGCAGGCGAAACCCTGAGGAAAATCCAATCAGGAAGTGCCTCTTGTTTTGAAACCGTTGTGTTCCTATGCACCCCTATTGGCTATTGAAAGGGATATCAACCAGATTCCCTTTTCTCTGTATTCCCTAAGGTGTCTATAGCATTTTGACGTAGTTTATGTTGAAGAATGAGAGTAAACGACTACATTGCGTAAGTGGCCAGCTGAGTGCTTTCAGAGTGATTCTTGCGTAAAAGACAGAGGTAGTCATTTTTCCTCTGCTCCTACTGAAAAGCCAATTGTCCCAGTTGATATATTATTGAATAGATATTTGAAAAACACCTTGAGGGTTGATTATAAAAAACATTTGCCATGTTTCTGTCGATATTATGGATGTAATTTGTATTATATCGGCGTTGTCGTGACTGCAATTTCCGGTGGATTTCTCAACATAAGTGACAAACAAACGGCGGTATTTTGGGTATAAAAATAATCTTTATGGAACAAAAGGAACATTTGCTGTCTAACTGGGAGTCTCGTCAGTGAAAACATCCGAAGATCATCAAAGGTAAACAGTTAATTTGATTGCTTTTCTGATTTTCGTGACCAAGCTTCCTGCTGCTAGCTGGACATAATGCTATGCTAGGCTATCGATAAACTTATACAAACGCTTGTCTTGCTTTGGCTGTAAAGCATAATTTCAAAATCTGAGACGACAGGGTGATTAACAAAAGGATAAAACTGTGTTTCGTTATATTTCACTTGTGATTTCATGAATATGAATATTTTCTAGTAAGATTATTTGGCCGTTGCGCTATGCTAATTAGTGTAGTTGATGAAAATTCTCCCGGATCTGGGATGGGTAGTTCCAAGAGGTAATTAAGAACAAATTCTTATTTACAATGACGGTCTACCTCGGCCAAACCCAGATGACGCGGGGCCAATTGTGCGCTGCCGTATGGGACTCCCAATCACAGCCAGATGTGATGCAGCCTGGATTCAAACCAGGTACTGCAGTGATGCCTCTTGCACTGAGATGCAGTAAGTTAGACCACTGCGCCACTCAGGAGCCCTGGCTATACAGCTTCAAATTCCACATATGTCAAATAGAGAGTAGTGTGTGTGTCGTGTCTTTGGCTATGCCGGATTAATTGATAAAACATGCTATTCTATAAAATAATTTCTCCGTAATTAATATCACCTGATTGAGCTAATCATGTAAATGTAATTAACTAGAGAGTCAGGCACCACAAAATAATATTTATAGAGCTGTTATCTTCCGAATAAACTCTTAAAGAACTAGTAATATTTTACATCAATAGCAATCAACAGTAATCTTCATTTTACTTCCGTCTCATAATCTGAAAGTTGTAAATTCTTGGTTATCTGCAAGAACCCTGGCTAACAATTTGAATCAGCAATACAAAATTGGGTTTAATCATTTATTTACTAAATACCTAACTCATCACACAGAATTACACATACACATAATTAAATCATAACTTGATTACAAATTACGTCATAGGAAAACGTCCCTAGCGGGCGGAACAGATATGACGGCTTGTTACACAAAGGAAAAGGGGCTGGGTTGAGTGAAAGAGTGGGAAGACAGGAACAAAGGCGAAGCTATGCTATCGTAAATACAGTATCTTATGCATTCTATATTACCGCCCATTTGGAAAAGGAAACTGCAATAAATATTTACTCTGAGCTGCGATTCAGTAGGTTGGTGGTAGATGGAAGGCCGTGTTGCCAGAGTCCTCTGTCCTTTGAATAATGTCTCTGGTTGTCAATTGGATACGTTGTAGTAACGTCGTTGTGTGATAGACGGGATACTCTGTCTGTTCCTTCCTAACCTGCGGTTGCAGCTGCGGTCGCTAACTCAAAAGCTAGGAGGTATCACTTCTGTAGTGAATAAGAGTTCAAAGTTCATACCATTCGCAACCAAAGCTCCTGCTGATGTTGGCTTCGTCCTGTAGTTATTTTCTGAACCATTCTGACATAGGATCATCATCCTACCTCATCGGAACAGGAAGTTCTGTTGTCATCAAGGCTTTATATAGGAAGGGAGAAGAGGGCGTGTTTGAACAGTTTTATAGCCCTTGTCCCTTCACAGGGGAGGGCCACTGATTGAGCAGCCCTATTTTATGAAAACCCAAATGTCACATTTTAGAAGCTAAAATCACATTTCATCCCATCACAAATAATTTCAAACATTTAAATTGAACAACAATTCCATGTGAATCCGATAACTCTGATGTGTAGACTTTCCACTGTAGAGTTTATGTCTTTTTATAATTGATGAGAATGTCTCAGATGACAACCGAACTGACATCATATTCATTGTTCGGATTACCAGAATATAGTTCATTTCCCCCCACCTTCTGATGTTCCCAGAATCTCTATGTTAACCAAGGGGTTTGTAAATGTAACTTTAGTAGGGTAGAGAGAGGAAAAAGGGGGGAATAGGTATTTATGACTGTCACAAACCAACCCCCCAGGCCAACGTCATGACATGTGCTTTGTACACATTTCCCTGTGTCATTATAATTGCATGAAAAAGCTCCTAACTGTCAGAGGTGTCCTTGGTACATCATACTGGAAGTTCAGATAAAGTACAGTGGCATGCTGAGACATTGGAGGAAGATCATGCTGAGTCAAGCCTTTACATACTGTACTGTAGTAGATTGCTGCTTTAGTAGTATTACGAAAGCATGAATAATCTCAAAAATCTCAAATGTAACACGGCTATTGTTCTGGTACATTAGATAGTCGAAAAACATCCTTACATACTGTAGGAGTAGCCTTTTTGCTCTAGCAGGGCCCATCCCAAGTCTTTACATGGCTTTGTAACTTGATGTTCAGTTGAGATGTCTCCTGCTTCAGACTGAATGCATTTATACTGCTGTCCCAGTCAGATATAGAGAAGGCTGACAGAGGATTGCAGCGCTGGAGCTAAATCCTAAACCTACTCCTACTCCATAAGGTTGTTCAGTCTTTAGTGTTTTTCGTGTCGAAGAGCTTGGCAAGAGCTTGTGCCGCTCCGAAAAATGGCAAATGTGATTATTAGGCCATTGTTATAAGGTATCCTCCTTAGTGTATAATGTGATTATTAGGCCATTGTTATAAGGTATCCTCCTTAGTGTATAATGTGATTATTAGGCCATTGTTATAAGGTATCCTCCCTAGTGTATAATGTGATTACTAGGCCATTGTTATAAGGTATCCTCCTTAGTGTATAATGTGATTATTAGGCCATTGTTATAAGGTATCCTCCCTAGTGTATAATGTGAGTATTAGGCCATTGTTATAAGGTATCCTCCCTAGTGTATAATGTGATTATTAGTCCATTGTTATAAGGCATCCTCCCTAGTGTATAATGTGATTATTAGGCCATTGTTATAAGGTATCCTCCCTAGTGTATAATGTGATTATTAGTCCATTGTTATAAGGTATCCTCCCTAGTGTATAATGTGATTATTAGGCAATTGTTATAAGGTATCCTCCTTAGTGTATAATGTGATTATTAGGCCATTGTTATAAGGTATCCTCCCTAGTGTATATTATTAGGCCATTGTTATAAGGTATCCTCCCTAGTGTATAATGTGATTGCTAGGCCATTGTTATAAGGTATCCTCCCTAGTGTATAATGTGATTATTAGGCCATTGTTATAAGGTATCCTCCTTAGTGTATAATGTGATTATTAGGCCATTGTTATAAGGTATCCCCCGTAGTGTATAATGTGATTATTAGGCCATTGTTATAAGGTATCCTCCCTAGTGTATAATGTGATTATTAGGCCATTGTTATAAGGTATCCTCCCTAGTGTATAATGTGATTATTAGGCCATTGTTATAAGGTATCCTCCTTAGTGTATAATGTGATTATTAGGCCATTGTTATAAGGTATCCTCCCTAGTGTATAATGTGATTATTAGGCCATTGTTATAAGGCATCCTCCTTAGTGTATAATGTGATTATTAGGCCATTGTTATAAGGTATCCTCCTTAGTGTATAATGTGATTATTAGGCCATTGTTATAAGGTATCCTCCTTAGTGTATAATGTGATTATTAGGCCATTGTTATAAGGTATCCTCCTTAGTGTATAATGTGATTATTAGGCCATTGTTATAAGGTATCCTCCTTAGTGTATAATGTGATTATTAGGCCATTGTTATAAGGTATCCTCCCTAGTGTATAATGTGATTATTAGGCCATTGTTATAAGGTATCCTCCTTAGTGTATAATGTGATTATTAGGCCATAGTTATAAGGTATCCCCCGTAGTGTATAATGTGATTATTAGGCCATTGTTATAAGGTATCCTCCTTAGTGTATAATGTGATTATTAGGCCATTGTTATAAGGTATCCTCCCTAGTGTATAATGTGATTATTAGGCCATTGTTATAAGGTATCCTCCTTAGTGTATAATGTGATTATTAGGCCATAGTTATAAGGTATCCCCCGTAGTGTATAATGTGATTATTAGGCCATTGTTATAAGGTATCCTCCTTAGTGTATAATGTGATTATTAGTCCATTGTTATAAGGTATCCCCCGTAGTGTATAATGTGATTATTAGGCCATTGTTATAAGGTATCCTCCTTAGTGTATAATGTGATTATTAGTCCATTGTTATAAGGTATCCCCCGTAGTGTATAATGTGATTATTAGGCCATTGTTATAAGGTATCCTCCTTAGTGTATAATGTGCTTGGAACCAGAGAGTTGATGTATGTTCAAAACCTGCACTGTAAATACTGTTCTCATATCAATACACATATCCTTAGACCTTCATGGGGCGATATCAACATGTTCTCTATGATCATTTCAAATCAAATTTGATTTGTCACGCGCGCCGAACAAAAACAGGTGTAGGTAGACCTTACAGTGAACTGCTTACTGACAGGCCCCTAACCAACAGTGCAGTTTTAAGAAAAAACTCAAATTTAAATTTTAAAAAAGGTAAGAGATAAGAATAACAAACAATTAAAGAGCAGCAGTAAATAACATTAGCTTGGCTATATACAGGGAAACTCCTCATTTAGTATATGGATAGCCTACTGTACACTACAGGAACACTTTCCCAGTCATTCAAATGGGATAATTTAAGCTATTCCCTGTTGTAATTACTCTAAGCTCTATTTAGCAGGAAATGTAATTAGAACTTTAGTTAAATACTAAGATGACCAATTACCCAATGGAGGCACTCCACACTACAATTGTGTAATACGTTTGTAAATAATTTAAAGTTTTAAAATACAGACAGTGATGTTATGCTGCTACCCAAGAGGAAGGTTTTTCACGTCAGTTTGGGGACAGAGATGATACAAAATAGAAAGTACCATTTAGACAGATCTGGTAACCACGTCTGGGATTCCTCACGTCAGTGACGTAGATCTAACCAGACATTATAATTGGTCATGGCGTCTGTGTAGCAACGTAGTTAAGCAAGTAAGACTAAGTAAGCCTTGTCCCATGTCTTTCCAATGTGCTACTACTTAATGATGACTGTTCACTGAACAGAACATACGGGCAGAGAGGATTTGGCTTAACGGCCTGGAAAGCCCCACACACTCTGCCACATCCTTACGATGGCAAGCCCCACACACTCTGCCACATCCTTACGATGGAAAGCCCCACACACTCTGCCACATCCTTACGATGGTAAGCCCCACACACTCTGCCACATCCTTATGATGGCAAGCCCCACACACTCTGCCACATCCTTACGATGGAAAGCCCCACACACTCTGCCACATCCTTACGATGGCAAGCCCCACACACTCTGCCACATCCTTATGATGGCAAGCCCCACACACTCTGCCACATCCTTATGATGGCAAGCCCCACACACTCTGCCACATCCTTATGATGGCAAGCCCCACACACTCTGCCACATCCTTATGATGGCAAGCCCCACACACTCTGCCACATCCTTACGATGGCAAGCCCCACACACTCTGCCACATCCTTACGATGGAAAGCCCCACACACTCTGCCACATCCTTATGATGGAAAGCCCCACACACTCTGCCACATCCTTATGATGGAAAGCCCCACACACTCTGCCACATCCTTATGATGGCAAGCCCCACACACTCTGCCACATCCTTACGATGGTAAGCCCCACACACTCTGCCACATCCTTATGATGGCAAGCCCCACACACTCTGCCACATCCTTACGATGGAAAGCCCCACACACTCTGCCACATCCTTACGATGGAAAGCCCCACACACTCTACCACATCCTTACGATGGAAAGCCCCACACACTCTGCCACATCCTTATGATGGAAAGCCCCACACACTCTGCCACATCCTTATGATGGCAAGCCCCACACACTCTGCCACATCCTTACGATGGTAAGCCCCACACACTCTGCCACATCCTTATGATGGCAAGCCCCACACACTCTGCCACATCCTTACGATGGAAAGCCCCACACACTCTGCCACATCCTTACGATGGAAAGCCCCACACACTCTGCCACATCCTTACGATGGAAAGCCCCACACACTCTGCCACATCCTTATGATGGCAAGCCCCACACACTCTGCCACATCCTTACGATGGCAAGCCCCACACACTCTGCCACATCCTTACGATGGCAAGCCCCACACACTCTGCCACATCCTTACGATGGTAAGCCCCACACACTCTGCCACATCCTTACGATGGCAAGCCCCACACACTCTGCCACATCCTTACGATGGTAAGCCCCACACACTCTGCCACATCCTTACGATGGCAAGCCCCACACACTCTGCCACATCCTTATGATGGCAAGCCACACACACTCTGCCACATCCTTATGATGGCAAGCCCCACACACTCTGCCACATCCTTATGATGGAAAGCCCCACACACTCTGCCACATCCTTATGATGGCAAGCCCCACACACTCTGCCACATCCTTATGATGGCAAGCCCCACACACTCTGCCACATCCTTACGATGGCAAGCCCCACACACTCTGCCACATCCTTACGATGTTAAGCCCAACACACTCTGCCACATCCTTACGATGGTAAGCCCCACACACTCTGCCACATCCTTACGATGTTAAGCCCAACACACTCTGCCACATCCTTACGATGGTAAGCCCCACACACTCTGCCACATCAGCAATGGATTTTCTCATTTACGGACATAGCTCAACTTAAACTTTTAATCTCTCTACAGCCTGGTTCAAAATCAGACCATGTTAACATGGACTACGACACTTGACAGTTTAAAATCACTACTTTAACATGAGTTCAGATCAGATCAGATTGTTTGTATGTATAGCGTTGCTTTATGTGATCAAAGTTTGCTTATGCTTTGGTTGACACATACAGTTGAAATACTGTATATACATCGCGTTCAGAAAGTATTCAGACCCCTGGACTTTTTCCACATTTTGATATGTTACAGCCTTATTCTAAAATTGATTAAATAAAATGTTTTCCTCATCAATCTACACACAATAACAAAGTGAACACAGGTTTTTAGAAATGTAAATATATATATATATACATTATTTACATAAGTATTCAGACCCTTTGCTATAATTGTCACGATTGTCGTAATGAGTAGACCAAGGCGCAGCGTGCGTAGGCGTCCACATATTTTTAATAAACCGAAACTCAGCAAAACACAACAAACAAGCACAGACGAAACGTGACGCTACTGGTGCATACAGGCAACTATCCGTAGACAAGATCCCACAAACACAAATGAGGAAATGGCTGCCTAAATATGATCCCCAATCAGAGACAACGATAAACAGCTGCCTCTGATTGGGAACCATATCAGGCCACCATAGAAATACAATATCACCTAGATGACCCACCCAAGTCACTATCACGCCCCAACCAACACAGAGAATAAACAGCTTACTATGGTCAGGGCGTGACAATAAGAATCGAAATTGAGCTCAGGTGTATCCTGTTTCCAATAATCATCTTTGAGATGTCTCTACAACTTGATTGGAGTCCACCTGTGGTAAATTGAATTGATTGGACATGATTTGGAAAGGCACACACCTGTCTATATAAGGTACAACAGTTGACAGTGTATGTCAGAGCAAAAACCAAGCCATGAGGTTGAAGGATTGTCCGTAGAGCTCCGAGACAGGATTGTGTCGAGCCACAGATCTGGGGAAGGGTACCAAAAAAGGTCTGCAGCATTGAAGTTCCCCAAGAACACAGTGACCTCAATAATATTTCAACGGAAGATGTTTGGAACCACCAAGACCCCTCCTAGAGCTGGCCACCCGGTCAAACAACAAGCAATCGCCTTGGTCAGGGAGGTGACCAAGAACCCAATGGTCACTCTGACAAAGCTCCAGAGTTCCTGTGTGGAGATGGGAGAACCTTCCAGAAGGACAACCATCTCTGCAGCACTCCACCAATCAGGCCTTTATGGTAGAGTGGCCAGACGGAAGCCACTCCTCGGTAAAAGCTACATGACAGCCCGCTTGGAGTTAAAGGACTCTCAGACCATGAGAAACAAGATTCTTTGGCTTGAATGCCAAGCATCACTTCTGGAAGAAACCTGGTACCATCCCTACGGTGAAGCATGTTGGTGGCAGCATAATGCTGTGGGGATGTTTTTCAGCAGCAGGGACTGGGAGACTAGTCAGGATCAAAGAAAAGATGAACGGAGCAAAGTACAGAGAGATCATTGATGAAACCCTGCTCCAGAGCACTCAGGACCTCAGACAGAGGAGAAGGTTCTCCATCCAACAGGACAACAACCCTAAACACAGAGCCAAGACAACGCAGGAGTGGATTCGAGACAAGATTCAATGTCCTTGAGTGGCCCATCTAGAGCCCGGACATGAACCCAATCTAACATCTCTGGAGAGACCTGAAAATAGCTGTGCAGCGACGCTCCCCATCCAACCTGACAGAGTTTGAGAATATCTGCAGAGAAGAATGGGGGAAACTTCCCAAATACAGAGCCAAACTGTGTGCCAAACTTTTAGCGTTTTACCCAAGAAGACTCGATGCTGTAATTGCCCCCAAAGGTGTTTCAACAAAGTACTGAGTAAAGGGTCTGAATACTTATGTAAATGTAACATTTATTTATTTTATTTTTTAAATTAGGAAACATTTCTAAAAATCTTTTTTTGCTTTGTCATTATGGGGTTTTTTGATGTCATTATGGGGTATTGTGATGTCATTATGGGGTATTGTGATGTCATTATGGGGTATTCTGTGCAGATTGATGAGAGGCAGGAAACACTTGAATACATTTTAGAATAAGTCTGTAACGTAACAAAATGTGTAAAAAGTCAAGGGGTTTGAATACTTTCCGTAAGCACTGTAAGTATGTGTGTTTAGCGGTATGCTGGGTTGTATAGTATTTAGTATAGTGAGGGGGATGGGTGTGTAAATGAAAGTGATTATTTCCAGAGTTCAGATTGATGATTTCTAGTACGGTCAAGAGCCACTGCCCTGTTACAGCCATCAACCCTCAACTCACACAAACATCCCAAGACAGTAGAATGTCTGCAAATATACCCCCTTCCAAAAATGTGTTTTCCCTTTTCTGTTTTGCCAAGAGGAATGGTATCTAAAATCTAAAATAACCTATTTAAGGGAACTAGAATATTTTTTGCTGCCACAGTCTACAGCACAGTGGCTAAAGGCAGAGAGAACTGCCACAGTCTACAGCACAGTGGCTAAAGGCAGAGAGAACTGCCACAGTCTACAGCACAGTGGCTAAAGGCAGAGAGAACTGCCACAGTCTACAGCACAGTGGCTAAAGGCAGAGAGAACTGCCACAGTCTACAGCACAGTGGCTAAAGGCAGAGAGAACTGCCACAGTCTACAGCACAGTGGCTAAAGGCAGAGAGAACTGCCACAGTCTACAGCACAGTGGCTAAAGGCAGAGAGAACTGCCACAGTCTACAGCACAGTGGCTAAAGGCAGAGAGAACTGCCACAGTCTACACCACAGTGGCTAAAGGCAGAGAGAACTGCCACAGTCTACAGCACAGTGGCTAAAGGCAGAGAGAACTGCCACAGTCTACACCACAGTGGCTAAAGGCAGAGAGAACTGCCACAGTCTACAGCACAGTGGCTAGAGGCAGAGAGAACTGCCACAGTCTACAGCACAGTGGCTAGAGGCAGAGAGAAAGCTTCCATTTGAACTGATGTGTATTTCTAATTCACCTTCCTCTGCTCTCCTGTACTCCCCTCCCCGCCCCTCTCCTCACCCTTCCCTCCCTTCCCCTCTCCTCACCTTACACTCCTCCCCTCTCCTCATCTTCCCCTCCTCTCCTCCCCTCTCCTCTCATCATCCTTCCCTCCTCTCCTGTCCTTCCCTCTCCTCTCATCATCCTCCTCTCCTCTCATCATCCTCCTCTCCTCTCATCATCCCCCTCTCCTCTCATCATCCTCCTCTCCTCTCATCATCCTCCTCTCCTCTCATCATCCTCCTCTCCTCTCATCATCCTCCTCTCCTCTCATCATCCTCCTCTCCTCTCATCATCCTCCTTTCCTCTCATCATCCTCCTTTCCTCTCATCATCCTCCTCTCCTCTCATCATCATCCTTTCCTCTCATCATCCTCCTCTCCTCTCATCATCCTCCTCTCCTCTCATCATCCTCCTCTCCTCTCATCCTCCTCTCCTCTCATCATCCTCCTCTCCTCTCATCATCCTCCTCCCCTCTCATCATCCTCCTCTCCTCTCATCATCCTCCTC
Organism: Oncorhynchus mykiss; assembly: GCF_057628025.1. Taxonomy (NCBI): domain Eukaryota; kingdom Metazoa; phylum Chordata; class Actinopteri; order Salmoniformes; family Salmonidae; genus Oncorhynchus; species Oncorhynchus mykiss. The sequence continues at coordinate 35,566,289 of NC_143035.1, read as the reverse complement.
TCTCCTCTGGTTATAATTGAACATTTGGTGAATTTCAGACATCAAGGCAGGGAGGCAGAAAGCTGTTTCTTTGACCACTGACTGATGTGACAGTTTTCAGTGCATTTACTTTGTTATCAAGTGGATTTTTTAAAAGGCAGATTCGTGTAAAGTACTGTAGGTCTATACCTTTGTGAGTGAGTGGTGTCGGGGTTTATATACTTTGTTGAATAAAGAAAGAAATGGATGAACCCGTTATCTCAAACCCAAACAAATGCTGCTCCCCTAAAAGGCCTCTGGACTGTATTATTCAGCAGGGACATGGAGCTTCCTCTGCAGGGTCCTCAAAGCTTTTGTCAATGTCATGCCTGGCAGAGTAATTAGAATAATATAAATTCATGTAACAGTTTCATTCTGTATTCTCTGCGTAGGTGTAACTGTTTGTGAATTGACGTGTTTTTTTTTTGGGCAGGGGGCGGGGATTCATTTAGGGTGTTGTGGGGTATCAATTATTGAGAGGTCCATTCTACAGAATGTTGTTTGTATTCATGTTCTTCAGCGTCTTCACGAGGCCCTTACAGACAGCTGATGGTGTTTAGTATGTCTTCACCAGGCCCTTACAGACAGCTGATGGTGTTTAATATGTCTTCACCAGGCCCTTACAGACAGCTGATGGTGTTTAGTATGTCTTCACCAGGCCCTTACAGACAGCTAATGGTGTTTACATGTCTTCACCAGGCCCTTACAGACAGCTGATGGTGTTTAATATGTCTTCACCAGGCCCTTACAGACAGCTGATGGTGTTTAGTATGTCTTCACCAGGCCCTTACAGACAGCTGATGGTGTTTAATATGTCTTCACCAGGCCCTTACAGAGCTGATGGTGTTTAGTATGTCTTCACCAGGCCCTTACAGACAGCTGATGGTGTTTACATGTCTTCACCAGGCCCTTACAGACAGCTGATGGTGTTTAATATGTCTTCACCAGGCCCTTACAGACAGCTAATGGTGTTTACATGTCTTCACCAGGCCCTTACAGACAGCTGATGGTGTTTAATATGTCTTCACCAGGCCCTTACAGACAGCTGATGGTGTTTAATATGTCTTCACCAGGCCCTTACAGACAGCTGATGGTGTTTAATATGTCTTTACCAGGCCCTTACAGAGCTGATGGTGTTTAATATGTCTTCACCAGGCCCTTACAGACAGCTGATGGTGTTTAATATGTCTTCACCAGGCCCTTACAGACAGCTGATGGTGTTTAGTATGTCTTCACCAGGCCCTTACAGACAGCTGATGGTGTTTAATATGTCTTCACCAGGCCCTTACAGACAGCTGATGGTGTTTAATATGTCTTCAACAGACCCTTACAGACAACTGATGGTGTTTAGTATGTCTTCACCAGGCCCTTACAGACAGCTGATGGTGTTTAATATGTCTTCACCAGGCCCTTACAGACAGCTGATGGTGTTTAATATGTCTTCACCAGGCCCTTACAGACAGCTGATGGTGTTTAATATGTCTTCACCAGGCCCTTACAGACAGCTGATGGTGTTTAATATGTCTTCACCAGGCCCTTACAGACAGCTGATGGTGTTTAGTATGTCTTCACCAGGCCCTTACAGACAGCTGATGGTGTTTAATATGTCTTCACCAGGCCCTTACAGAGCTGATGGTGTTTAGTATGTCTTCACCAGGCCCTTACAGACAGCTGATGGTGTTTACATGTCTTCACCAGGCCCTTACAGACAGCTGATGGTGTTTAATATGTCTTCACCAGGCCCTTACAGACAGCTAATGGTGTTTACATGTCTTCACCAGGCCCTTACAGACAGCTGATGGTGTTTAATATGTCTTCACCAGGCCCTTACAGACAGCTGATGGTGTTTAATATGTCTTCACCAGGCCCTTACAGACAGCTGATGGTGTTTAATATGTCTTTACCAGGCCCTTACAGAGCTGATGGTGTTTAATATGTCTTCACCAGGCCCTTACAGACAGCTGATGGTGTTTAATATGTCTTCACCAGGCCCTTACAGACAGCTGATGGTGTTTAGTATGTCTTCACCAGGCCCTTACAGACAGCTGATGGTGTTTAATATGTCTTCACCAGGCCCTTACAGACAGCTGATGGTGTTTAATATGTCTTCAACAGACCCTTACAGACAACTGATGGTGTTTAGTATGTCTTCACCAGGCCCTTACAGACAGCTGATGGTGTTTAATATGTCTTCACCAGGCCCTTACAGACAGCTGATGGTGTTTAATATGTCTTCACCAGGCCCTTACAGACAGCTGATGGTGTTTAATATGTCTTCACCAGGCCCTTACAGACAGCTGATGGTGTTTAATATGTCTTCACCAGGCCCTTACAGACAGCTGATGGTGTTTAGTATGTCTTCACCAGGCCCTTACAGACAGCTGATGGTGTTTAGTATGTCTTCACCAGACCCTTACAGACAGCTGATGGTGTTTAATATGTCTTCACCAGGCCCTTACAGACAGCTGATGGTGTTTAATATGTCTTCACCAGGCCCTTACAGACAGCTGATGGTGTTTAATATGTCTTCACCAGGCCCTTACAGACAGCTGATGGTGTTTAATATGTCTTCACCAGGCCCTTACAGACAGCTGATGGTGTTTAATATGTCTTCACCAGGCCCTTACAGACAGCTGATGGTGTTTAATATGTCTTCACCAGGCCCTTACAGACAGCTGATGGTGTTTACATGTCTTCACCAGGCCCTTACAGACAGCTGATGGTGTTTAATATGTCTTCACCAGGCCCTTACAGACAGCTGATGGTGTTTAATATGTCTTCACCAGGCCCTTACAGACAGCTGATGGTGTTTAATACGTCTTCAACAGACCCTTACAGACAACTGATGGTGTTTAGTATGTCTTCACCAGGCCCTTACAGACAGCTGATGGTGTTTAATATGTCTTCACCAGGCCCTTACAGACAGCTGATGGTGTTTAGTATGTCTTCACCAGGCCCTTACAGACAGCTGATGGTGTTTAATATGTCTTCACCGGGCCCTTACAGACAGCTGATGGTGTTTAATATGTCTTCACCAGGCCCTTACAGACAGCTGATGGTGTTTAATATGTCTTCACCAGGCCCTTACAGACAGCTGATGGTGTTTAATATGTCTTCACCAGGCCCTTACAGACAGCTGATGGTGTTTAGTATGTCTTCACCAGGCCCTTACAGACAGCTGATGGTGTTTAATATGTCTGATGGTGTTTAATATGTCTTCCTCGGACCCTTACAGACAGCTGATGGTGTTTAATATGTCTTCACTAGGCCCTTACAGACAGCTGATGGTGTTTAATATGTCTTCACCAGACCCTTACAGACAGCTGATGGTGTTTAATATGTCTTCACCAGGCCCTTACAGACAGCTGATGGTGTTTATTATGTCTTCACCAGACCCTTACAGACAGCTGATGGTGTTTAATATGTCTTCACCAGACCCTTACAGACAGCTGATGGTGTTTAATATGTCTTCACCAGGCCCTTACAGACAGCTGATGGTGTTTAATATGTCTTCACCAGACCCTTACAGACAGCTGATGGTGTTTAATATGTCTTCACCAGGCCCTTACAGACAGCTGATGGTGTTTAATATGTCTTCACCAGACCCTTACAGACAGCTGATGGTGTTTAATATGTCTTCACCAGGCCCTTACAGACAGCTGATGGTGTTTAATATGTCTTCACCAGGCCCTTACAGACAGCTGATGGTGTTTATTATGTCTTCACCAGGCCCTTACAGACAGCTGATGGTGTTTAATATGTCTTCACCAGGCCCTTACAGACAGCTGATGGTGTTTAATATGTCTTCACCAGACCCTTACAGACAGCTGATGGTGTTTAATATGTCTTCACCAGGCCCTTACAGACAGCTGATGGTGTTTAATATGTCTTCACCAGGCCCTTACAGACAGCTGATGGTGTTTAATATGTCTTCACCAGACCCTTACAGACAGCTGATGGTGTTTAATATGTCTTCACCAGACCCTTACAGACAGCTGATGGTGTTTAATATGTCTTCACCAGGCCCTTACAGACAGCTGATGGTGTTTAATATGTCTTCACCAGGCCCTTACAGACAGCTGATGGTGTTTAATATGTCTTCACCAGGCCCTTACAGACAGCTGATGGTGTTTAATATGTCTTCACCAGACCCTTACAGACAGCTGATGGTGTTTAATATGTCTTCACCAGGCCCTTACAGACAGCTGATGGTGTTAAATATGTCTTTACCAGGCCCTTACAGAGCTGATGGTGTTTAATATGTCTTCACCAGGCCCTTACAGACAGCTGATGGTGTTTAATATGTCTTCACCAGGCCCTTACAGACAGCTGATGGTGTTTATTATGTCTTCACCAGACCCTTACAGACAGCTGATGGTGTTTAATATGTCTTCACCAGACCCTTACAGACAGCTGATGGTGTTTAATATGTCTTCACCAGGCCCTTACAGACAGCTGATGGTGTTTAATATGTCTTCACCAGACCCTTACAGACAGCTGATGGTGTTTAATATGTCTTCACCAGGCCCTTACAGACAGCTGATGGTGTTTAATATGTCTTCACCAGACCCTTACAGACAGCTGATGGTGTTTAATATGTCTTCACCAGGCCCTTACAGACAGCTGATGGTGTTTAATATGTCTTCACCAGGCCCTTACAGACAGCTGATGGTGTTTATTATGTCTTCACCAGGCCCTTACAGACAGCTGATGGTGTTTAATATGTCTTCACCAGGCCCTTACAGACAGCTGATGGTGTTTAATATGTCTTCACCAGACCCTTACAGACAGCTGATGGTGTTTAATATGTCTTCACCAGGCCCTTACAGACAGCTGATGGTGTTTAATATGTCTTCACCAGGCCCTTACAGACAGCTGATGGTGTTTAATATGTCTTCACCAGACCCTTACAGACAGCTGATGGTGTTTAATATGTCTTCACCAGACCCTTACAGACAGCTGATGGTGTTTAATATGTCTTCACCAGGCCCTTACAGACAGCTGATGGTGTTTAATATGTCTTCACCAGGCCCTTACAGACAGCTGATGGTGTTTAATATGTCTTCACCAGGCCCTTACAGACAGCTGATGGTGTTTAATATGTCTTCACCAGACCCTTACAGACAGCTGATGGTGTTTAATATGTCTTCACCAGGCCCTTACAGACAGCTGATGGTGTTAAATATGTCTTTACCAGGCCCTTACAGAGCTGATGGTGTTTAATATGTCTTCACCAGGCCCTTACAGACAGCTGATGGTGTTTAATATGTCTTTACCAGGCCCTTACAGAGCTGATGGTGTTTAATATGTCTTCACCAGGCCCTTACAGACAGCTGATGGTGTTTAATATGTCTTTACCAGGCCCTTACAGAGCTGATGGTGTTTAATATGTCTTCACCAGGCCCTTACAGACAGCTGATGGTGTTTAATATGTCTTCACCAGGCCCTTACAGACAGCTGATGGTGTTTAATATGTCTTCACCAGACCCTTACAGACAGCTGATGGTGTTAAATATGTCTTCACCAGACCCTTACAGACAGCTGATGGTGTTTACATGTCTTCACCAGGCCCTTACAGACAGCTGATGGTGTTTAATATGTCTTCACCAGACCCTTACAGACAGCTGATGGTGTTTAATATGTCTTCACCAGGCCCTTACAGACAGCTGATGGTGTTTAATATGTCTTCACCAGACCCTTACAGACAGCTGATGGTGTTTAATATGTCTTCACCAGACCCTTACAGACAGCTGATGGTGTTTAATATGTCTTCACCAGACCCTTACAACAGCTGATGGTGTTTAATATGTCTTCACCAGACCCTTACAGACAGCTGATGGTGTTTAATATGTCTTCACCAGGCCCTTACAGACAGCTGATGGTGTTTAATATGTCTTCACCAGGCCCTTACAGACAGCTGATGGTGTTTAATATGTCTTCACCAGGCCCTTACAGACAGCTGATGGTGTTTAATATGTCTTCACCAGGCCCTTACAGACAGCTGATGGTGTTTAATATGTCTTCACCAGACCCTTACAGACAGCTGATGGTGTTTAATATGTCTTCACCAGGCCCTTACAGACAGCTGATGGTGTTAAATATGTCTTCACCAGGCCCTTACAGACAGCTGATGGTGTTAAATATGTCTTCACCAGGCCCTTACAGACAGCTGATGGTGTTTAATATGTCTTTACCAGGCCCTTACAGAGCTGATGGTGTTTAATATGTCTTCACCAGGCCCTTACAGACAGCTGATGGTGTTTAATATGTCTTTACCAGGCCCTTACAGAGCAGAATGTGTTTAATATGTCTTCACCAGGCCCTTACAGACAGCTGATGGTGTTTAATATGTCTTCACCAGGCCCTTACAGACAGCTGATGGTGTTTAATATGTCTTCACCAGGCCCTTACAGACAGCTGATGGTGTTTAATATGTCTTCACCAGGCCCTTACAGACAGCAGATGGTGTTTAATATGTCTTCACCAGGCCCTTACAGACAGCTGATGGTGTTTAATACGTCTTCACCAGACCCTTACAGACAGCTGATGGTGTTAAATATGTCTTCACCAGACCCTTACAGACAGCTGATGGTGTTTAATATGTCTTCACCAGACCCTTACAGACAGCTGATGGTGTTTAATATGTCTTCACCAGACCCTTACAGACAGCTGATGGTGTTTAATATGTCTTCACCAGACTCTTACAGACAGCTGATGGTGTTAAATATGTCTTCACCAGGCCCTTACAGACAGCAGTAGTTCCTTTATTGAGATTGATACATAGCGTTTTGCAGCAGCTGCATAAAATTGCCCTCCGTCATCTGCAGAAGGACATGTTGAAGCACAATGGGTCAAGCTCACTAATGATGCTATTAGTCGGAGAGTCTCACAGGAGCTGGTTATAGTACTGACGTGGACTGTACGTTGTGTGCATCCCAAATAGCACCCTATTCCCTTCATAGTGCACTTCTGTTGACCAGGGCCCATTGGAGGTGCACTATATAGGGAATAGAATGCCATTTGGGGGACACAGCTGTGCAATACTGTTGTCAAGACCCATGTGAAAGGACTGAATGATGCTCCTATGGATCCATAAATTAAATGATATGAAAGGATAGAGGACAACAATTACATAATAATATATACAGTATGAAATGTATAATATGAATCATTTGTTTCCCCTAAAAAATATATATTATTTACCAATTTCATGAAGATATCCACAACTTCTATGTTCTACTGTTGGTTGGCAGTAAAAGTCATTTCTCACAGTGACTGTCCTCACCAGTAGAGAGGTCAAGGGTTCAATAGTTCATAAGATCAAAGCATCGGAGTGGGGTTTCATATCCTTCTCGTATAGTAAACCTGATTGGCCGAATGACTTGCCATGAATCTACTGTAATGATGAGCATAATTTAGAAAACTTAAGAGAATAAAGTTTAAGCCATCTGGAAATGACAACAGTTTTGGGCAAGAGATGAGAAACTGTGTAGAACAATTATGTGTCAACACAAACAAGGTTTCTAGCGACACGCTTTGGCAATCAGACACTGGCAACAGCAGTACCAGACAGCTGCAAGGTTTTCCGATTGAAGTGATCTCTGTGTGCAATATTACCATCAATGCTAACTCCATACACTGCATTCTGAAAGTATTCAGACCCCTTGACTTTTTCCACATTTTGTTACATTACAGCCTTATTCTAAAATTAATTAAATACATTTTTTTTCTACACACAATACCCCATAATGACATCCCAATACCCCATAATAACATCCCAATACCCCATAATAACATCCCAATACCCCATAATGACATCCCAATACCCCATAATGACATCCCAATACCCCATCATGACATCCCAATACTCCATAATAACATCCCAATACCCCATATTAACATCCCAATACCCCATAATGACATCCCAATACCCCATAATAACATCCCAATACCCCATAATGACATCCCAATACCCCATAATAACATCCCAATACCCCATAATGACATCCCAATACCCCATAATAACATCCCAATACCCCATAATGACATCCCAATACCCCATAATAACATCCCAATGCCCCATAATGACATCCCAATACCCCATAATAACATCCCAATACCCCATAATAACATCCCAATACCCCATAATGACATCCCAATACCCCATAATAACATCCCAATACCCCATAATGACATCCCAATACCCCATAATGACATCCCAATACCCCATATTAACATCCCAATACCCCATAATGACATCCCAATACCTCATAATAACATCCCAATACCCCATAATGACATCCCAATACCCCATAATGACATCCCAATACCCCATAATGACATCCCAATACCCCATCATGACATCCCAATACCCCATAATGACATCCCAATACCCCATAATAACATCCCAATACCCCATAATAACATCCCAATACCCCATAATGACATCCCAATACCCCATAATAACATCCCAATACCCCATAATGACATCCCAATACCCCATAATGACATCCCAATACCCCATAATGACATCCCAATACCCCATAATGACATCCCAATACCCCATCATGACATCCCAATACCCCATAATGACATCCCAATACCCCATAATAACATCCCAATACCCCATAATAACATCCCAATACCCCATAATGACATCCCAATACCCCATAATAACATCCCAATACCCCATAATGACATCCCAATACCTCATAATAACATCCCAATACCCCATAATAACATCCCAATACCCCATAATGACGAAGTGAGAATAGTTTTTCAGACACTTTAGCAAATGTATAAAAAATAAATGAACTGAAATAGCTTATTTCTATAAGTATTCAGTTCCTTTGCTATGAGACTCGAAATTGAGCTCAGATGCATCCTGTTTCCATTGATCGTCCTTGAGATGTCTCTACAACAAGGTCCTACAGTTGACAGTGCATGTCATCAAAAGGAACATAAAATGTGACATACCAATTAGGATGTGTCTAGAAATACTCTAATCAGTTATAGAACCCATTGCCCTTTACGGAAGCGATTCCAAAACCTTCCATAACAAAGCCATCACCTACAGAGAAATTTACCTGGAGAAGAGTTCCCTAAGCAAGCTGGTCCTGGGGCTCTGTTCACAAACACAAACAGACCCCAAGAGCCCCAGGACAGCAATACAATTAGACCCAATCAAATCATGAGAAAACAAAATATAATTACTTGACATATTGGAAAGAATTACCAAAAAAAACAGAGCAAACTAGAATGATATTTGGCCCTAAACAGAGAGTACACAGTGAATACCTGACCACTGTGACTGACCCTAAACAGAGAGTACACAGTGAATACCTGACCACTGTGACTGACCCTAAACAGAGAGTACACAGTGAATACCTGACCACTGTGACTGACCCTAAACAGAGAGTACACAGGGAATGCCTGACCACTGTGACTGACCCTAAACAGAGAGTACACAGTAAATACCTGACCACTGTGACTGACCCAACAGACTTCACTATGTACAGACTCAGTGAGCATAGCCTTGCTATGCAGAAAGGCCGCCGAAGGCAGACATGGCTCTCAAGAGAAGACTGGCTATTTGCACACTGCCCACAAATTTAGGTGGAAACTGAGCTGCACTTCCTAACCTCCTGCCCAATGTATAATCATATTTCCCTCAGATTACACAGACCCACAAAGAATTCAAAAACAAACCCAATTTTGATTAACTCCCATATCTACTGGGTGAAATTCCACAGTGTGCCATCACAGCAGCAAGATTTGTGACCTGTTGCCACAAGAAAAGGGCAACCAGTGAAGAACAAACATCATTGTAAATGGAGAGGAGGGGAGGGGGAGGGGAGGGGGAGGAGAGGAGAGGAGAAGAGAGGAGAAGGGGAGGGGAGGGAGAGGAGAGGAGAGGAGAAGGGGAGGGGAGGGAGAGGAGAGGAGAGGAGAGGAGAGGAGAGGAGAAGGGAGGAGAGGAGAAGGGAGGAGAAGGGAGGAGAGGAGAAGGGAGGAGAAGGGAGGAGAGGAGAGGAGAGGAGAGGAGAGGAGAGGAGAGGAGAGGAGAGGAGAGGAGAGGAGAGGAGAAGGGAGGAGAGGAGAGGAGAAGGGAGGAGAGGAGAGGAGAGGAGAGGAGAGGAGAGGAGAGGAGAGGAGAGGAGAGGAGAAGGGAGGAGAGGAGAAGAGGAGGGGAGGGAGAGGAGAGGAGAAGGGAGGAGAGGAGAGGAGAGGAGAGGAGAGGAGAGGAGAGGAGAGGAGAGGAGAGGAGAGGAGAGGAGAGGAGTAGGGGAGAGACATGGCTGTTGTCACTAAGCACAAATTACAGTACACGGTCATGACAGGTAACAAACACATCACCAACACTTTCACTGTTAATTAACTAAGATTCTGTTCCTGCCCTCCTTTTCTCTCTCTCTCTCTCTCTCTCTCTCTCTCTCGCTCTCTCTCTCTCTCTCTCTCTCTCTCTCTCTCTCTCCCTCCCTCCCTCCCTCCCTCCCTCTCCCTCCCTCCCTCCCTCCCTCCCTCCCTCCCTCCCTCCCTCCCTCTCTCCCTCCCTCCCTCCCTCCCTCCCTCCCTCCCTCTCCCTCCCTCTCTCTCTCTCTCTCTCTCTCTCTCTCCTCTCCAAACTAATAGGGAGATGTGAAGTTCTGTAACTCAATAATTTAATTTAACATCATTTTTCCCCTCCTTTACATTAGAGCTGTTTTTGTGTTTTCCAGTTTGAACAAGACAGTGTATTTACACAATGCTGAAATATACACAATAGAATAACACGTTTGTAGATGAAGCAAATGTTTGAATAAAGCAGGAAGAGTCTCCCTCTCTCTCTGTATATATATGCTCTCTCTATATATATTTATGAGTCCCAAATGTCACCATATTCCCTATAGAGTGCACTACTTTTGACCAGAGAGATGTATAGGGAATAGGGTGCCATTTGGGACAGCCCATAAGACTCCCGAGAGCCAAAGCAGAATAGCTAGAGTCCGTGAGAAAGTGATAAATCACGGTCCAACTCTGTGGCCCAAATGGCAGCATATCTCCTTTATAGTGCACTGACTTTGACCAGGAACCATAGGGGATAGGGTGCCATTTGGGAGTTAAGTTAGTGCTATGAGCTAGTGCTTTGTTGTTCCTTTTCTCCTCCTCAGCCCTCCACAGCTGAGCCGGTACGTTGATGAATAACTGTTCTCAGAGAGAAGAGCATAAAAAAAACAAGAAAATGAAAGTTATAAATTAAAACTATTCTGGGGCTGTTTCTCCCTGATCCTGGCACGGATAGAGGGGTAGAGGGGTAGAGGGTAGGGTGATGGGGGTGTGGAGGGGTAGAGGGTAGGGTGATGGAGGGGTAGAGGGGTAGAGGGTAGGTAGGGTGATGGAGGTGTGGAGGGGTAGAGGGTAGGTAGGGTAATGCGGGTGTGGAGGGGTAGAGGGTAGGGTGATGGAGGTGTGGTTCGGATAGATGGTAGGTAGGGTGATGGAGGTTTGGAGGGGTAGAGGGATAGAGGGGCAGGGTGATGGAGGTGTGGAGGGATAGAGGGGTAGGGTAATGGAGGTGTGGTTCGGATAGATGGTAGGTAGGGTGATGGAGGTTTGGAAGGGTAGAGGGATAGAGGGGCAGGGTGATGGAGGTGTGGAGGGGTAGAGGGTAGGTAGGGTGATGGAGTTGTGGAGGGGTAGAGGGTAGGTAGGGTGATGGAGGTGTGGAGGGGTAGAGGGGTAGATGGGGTGATGGAGGTGTGGAGGGGTAGAGTGGTAGATTGGGAGAAGGAGGTGTGGACGGGTAGAGGGTAGGTAGGATGATGGAGTTGTGGAGGGGTAGAGGGTAGGTAGGGTGATGGAGTTGTGGAAGGGTAGAGTGGTAGATGGGGTGAAGAAGGTGTGGACGGGTAGAGGGTAGGTAGGATGATGGAGTTGTGGAGGGGTAGAGGGTAGGTAGGGTGATGGAGGTGTGGAGGGGTAGAGGGGTAGATGGGGTGATGGAGGTGTGGAGGGGTAGAGTGGTAGATTGGGAGAAGGAGGTGTGGAGGGGTAGAGGGGTAGATGGGGTGATGGAGGTGTGGAGGGGTAGAGTGGTAGATTGGGTGAAGGAGGTGTGGAGGGGTAGAGGGTAGGTAGGATGATGGAGTTGTGGACGGGTAGAGGGTAGGTAGGGTGATGGAGGAGTGGAGGGGTAGAGCTTTAGGGTGATGGAGGTGTGGAGGGGTATACAGTAGGTAGGAAGACGGAGGTGTGGAGGGGTAGAGGGTAGGTAGGAAGATGGAGGTGTGGATGGGGTAGAGGGTAGGGTGATGGAGGTGTGGTTGGGGTAGATGGTAAGTAGGGTGATGGAGTTGTGGACGGGTAGAGGGTAGGTAGGGTGATGGAGGAGTGGAGGGGTAGAGCTTTAGGGTGATGGAGGTGTGGAGGGATATAGGGATAGGGTGATGGAGGTGTGGAGGGGTATACAGTAGGTAGGAAGATGGAGGTGTGGAGGGGTAGAGGGTAGGGTGATGGAGGTGTGGAGGGGTAGATGGTAGGTAGGGTGATGGAGGTGTGGTTGTGGTAGATGGTAAGTAGGGTGATGGAGGTGTGGAGGGGTAGAGGGGTAGATGGGATGATGGAGGTGTGGAGGGGTAGAGTGGTAGATTGGGAGAAGGAGGTGTGGAGGGGTAGAGGGGTAGATGGGGTGATGGAGGTGTGGAGGGGTAGAGTGGTAGATTGGGTGAAGGATGTGTGGAGGGGTAGAGGGTAGGTAGGATGATGGAGTTGTGGACGGGTATACAGTAGGTAGGAAGATGGAGGTGTGGAGGGGTAGAGGGTAGGTAGGAAGATGGAGGTGTGGAGGGGTAGATATTAGGTAGAGTGAGAGAGGTGTGGAGGGATATAGGGGTAGGGTGATGGATGGGTAGAGGGAATGGTGATGGAGGTGTCGATGGGTAGAGCTTTAGGGTGAGGGAGGTGTGGAGGGATAGGGGTAGGGTGATGGAGGTGTGGAGGGGTAGAGAGGCAGGGTGATGGAGGTTTGGAGGGATAGAGGGGTAGGTTGATGGAGGTGTGGGGGTTAAAGGGTAGGTAGGGTGATGGAGTTGTGGAGGGGTAGAGAGTAGGTAAGGTGATGGAGGAGTGGAGGGGTAGAGCTTTAGTGTGAGGGAGGTGTGGAGGGATAGAGGTAGGGTGATGGAGGTGTGGAGGGGTAGAGGGGCAGGGTGATGGAGGTTTGGAGGGATAGAGGGGCAGGGTGATGGAGGTTTGGAGGGATAGAGGGGTAGGGTGATGGAGGTGTGGGGGTTAAAGGGTAGGTAGGGTGATGGAGGTGTGGAGGGGTAGAGGGTAGGTAGGAAGATGGAGGTGTGGAGGGGTAGAGGGTAGGTAGGGTGATGGAGGTGTGGTTGGGGTAGATGGTAATTAGGGTGAATGAGGTGTGGAGGAATAGAGGGTAGGTAGGGTGATGGAGGTGTGGTTTGGGTAGATGGTAGGTAGGGTGATGGAGGAGTGGAGGGGTAGAGCTTTAGGGTGATGGGATAGGGTGATGGAGGTGTGGAGGGGTATACAGTAGGTAGGAAGATGGAGGTGTGGAGGGGTAGAGCTTTAGGGTGAGGGAGGTGTGGAGGGATAGGGGTAGGGTGATGGAGGTGTGGAGGGATAGAGAGGCAGGGTGATGGAGGTTTGGAGGGATAGAGGGGTAGGGTGACGGAGGTGTGGATCGGATAGATGGTAGGTAGGGTGATGGAGGTTTGGAGGGATAGAGGGGCAGGGTGATAGAGTTGTGGAGGGGTAGAGGGTAGGTAGGGTAATGAAGGTGTGGAGGGGAGAGGGTAGGTAGGGTGATGGAGTTGTGGATGGGTAGAGAGTAGGTAAGGTGATGGAGGAGTGGAGGGGTAGAGCTTTAGGGTGTGGGAGGTGTGGAGGGATAGGGGTAGGGTGATGGAGGTGTGGAGGGGTAGAGGGTAGGTAAGGTGATGGAAGAGTGGAGGGGTAGAGCTTTAGTGTGATGGAGGTGTGGAGGGATATAGGGTAGGAAGAGGTGATGGAGGTATGGTTGGGGTAGAGGGGTAGAGGGGTAGGGTGATGGAGATTTGGAGGGATAGAAGGGTAGGGTGATGGAGGTCTGGAGGGATAGAGGTTAGGTAGAGTGATGGAGGTGTGGTTGGGGTAGAGGGGTAGAGGGGTAGGGTGATGGAGGTGTGGAGGGGTAGAGGGTAGGGTGATGGATTTGTGGAGGGGTAGATGGTAGGTGGGGTGATGGAGGTGTGGTTGGGGTAGATGGTACGTAGGGAGATGGAGGTTTGGAGGGATAGAGGGTAGGGTGATGGGGGTGTGGAGGGGTAGATGGTAGGTAGGGTGAGGGAGGGGTGGAGGGATAGGGGTAGGGTGATCGAGGTGTGGAGGGGTAGAGGCTAGGGTGATGGAGGTGTGAAGGAGTAAAGGGTAGGGTGATGGAGGTGTGGAGGGGTAGAGGGGTAGAGGGTAGGTTGATGGAGGTGTGGAGGGGTAGAGGGGCAGGGTGATGGAGGTTTGGAGGGATAGAGGGGTAGGGTGATGGAGGTCTGGAGGGATAGAGGGTAGGTAGGGTGATGGAGGTGTGGTTCGGGTAGATGGTAGGTAGGGTGATGGAGGTTTAGAGGGATATAGGGGCAAGGTGATGGAGGTGTGGAGGGGTAGAGGGGCAGGGTAATGGAGGTGTGGAGGGGTAGAGCATTAGGGTGATGGAGGTGTGGAGGGGTAGAGGGTAGGTAGGGTGATGGAGGTGTGGAGGGGTAGAGCATTAGTGTGATGGAGGTGTGGAGGGGTAGAGCATTAGGGTGATGGAGGTGTGGAGGGGTAGAGGGTAGGTAGGGTGATGGAGGTGTTGTTCGGGTAGATGGTAGGTAGGGTGATGGAGGTTTAGAGGGATATAGGGGCAAGGTGATGGAGGTGTGGAGGGGTAGAGCATTAGGGTGATGGAGGTGTGGAGGGGTAGAGTGGCAGTGTGATGGAGGTGTGGAGGGGAGAGGGTAGGTAGGTTATGGAGGTGTGAAGGTTTGGCACACCCCCCTTTGTTTGTGCCATGGCGGAGATCTTTGTGGGCTATACTTGGCCTTGTCTTAGGATGGTAAGTTGTTTGTTGAAGATATCCCTCTACTGGTGTGGGGGCTGTGCATTGGCAAAGGGGGTGGGGTTATATCCTGCCTGTTTGGCCCTGTCTGGGGGTCTCGTAAGATGGGGCCAAAGTGTCTCCCAACCCCTCCCGTCTCAGCTTCCAGTATTTATGCTGCAGTAGTTTATGTGACGGGGGCTAGGGTCAGTTTCTTATATTTGGAGTATTGCTCCTGTCTTTTCCTGTGTCCTGTGTGAATGTAAGTATGCTCTCTCTAATTCTTTTTCTTTCTTTCTCTATCTCGGAGGAACTGAGCCCTAGGACCGTGCCTCAGGACTACCTGGCCTGATGACTCCTTGCTGTCCGCAGTCCACCTGGCCGTGCTGCTGCTCCAGTTTCAACTGTTCTTCCTGCGGCTTTGGAACCCTGACCTGTTCACCGGACATGCTACCTGTCACAGACCTGCTGTTTTCAACTCTCTAGAGACAGCAGGAGCGGTAGAGATACTCTGAATGATCGGCTATGAAAAGCCAAATGACATTTACTCTTTAGGTGCTGACCTGCTGCATCTTCGACAACCACTGTGATAATTATTATCTGACCCTGCAGGTCATCAATGAACGTTTGAACATCTTGGCCATGTTCTCCAACCGGCACAGCCAGAAGAGGACTGGCCACCCCTCTAATTGTCTTCCTAGGTTCTGTACCTTCTAGAAAGGTCTGAAAGGATAGTTATAATACTCTCTAGGTTTCTTCCTAGGGTCTGGCCTTTCTAGGGAGTTTTTCCTACCCACCGTGCTTCTACACCTGCATTGCTTGCTGTTTGGGGTTTTAGGCTGGGTTTCTGTACAGCACTTTGAGATATCAGCTGATGTACGAAGGGCTATATAAATAAATTTGATTTTATTTTATTAGTCAATAGAACACGAGATAGTGCCCTGGTCAATAGAAGAACACTAGATAGGGCCCTGGTCAATAGAAGAACACTAGATAGGGCCCTGGTCAATAGAACACTAGATAGTGCCCTGGTCAATAGAACACTAGATAGGGCCCTGGTCAACAGAAGAACACTAGATAGGGCCCTGGTCAATAGAAGAACACTAGATAGGGCCCTGGTCAATAGAACACTAGATAGGGCCCTGGTCAACAGAAGAACACTAGATAGGGCCCTGGTCAGTAGGACACTAGATAGGGCCCTGGTTAATGTAACACTAGACCAGGGGCCTGGTCAATAGAACACTAGATAGGGCCCTGGTCAATAGAAGAACACTAGATAGGGCCCTGGTTAATATAACACTAGATAGGGCCCTAGTTAATATAACACTAGATAGGGCCCTGGTTAATATAGCACTAGATAGGGCCCTGGTCAATATAGCACTAGATAGGGCCCTGGTCAAGAAAAAACTAGATAGGGCCCTGGTCAAGAAAACACTAGATAGGGCCCTGGTCAATAGAAGAACACTAGATAGGGCCCTGGTCAATAGAACACTAGATAGGGCCCTGGTCAATAGAACACTAGATAGGGCCCTGGTCAATAGAAGAACACTAGATAGGGCCCTGGTTAATATAACACTAGATAGGGCCCTGGTCAATATAGCACTAGATAGGGCCCTGGTCAAGAAAACACTAGATAGGGCCCTGGTCAAGAAAACACTAGATAGGGCCCTAGTCAATAGAACACTAGATAGGGCCCTGGTCAATAGAACACTAGATAGGGCCCTGGTCAATAGAACACTAGATAGGGCCCTGGTCAATAGAACACTAGATAGGGCCCTGGTCAATAGAACACTAGATAGGGCCCTGGTCAATAGAACACTAGATAGGGCCCTGGTCAATAGAACACTAGATAGGGCCCTGGTCAATAGAACCCTAGATAGGGCCCTGGTCAATACAAAACTAGATAGGGCCCTGGTCAATAGAATAAAACTAGATAGGGCCCTGGTCAATAGAACACTAGATAGGGCCCTGGTCAATAGAACACTAGATAGGGCCCTGGTCAATAGAACCCTAGATAGGGCCCTGGTCAATAGAAGAACACTAGATAGGGCCCTGGTCAATAGAACACTAGATAGGGCCCTGGTCAATAGAACCCTAGATAGGGCCCTGGTCAATACAAAACTAGATAGGGCCCTGGTCAATAGAATAAAACTAGATAGGGCCCTGGTCAATAGAACACTAGATAGGGCCCTGGTCAACAGAAGAACACTAGATAGGGCCCTGGTCAGTAGGACACTAGATAGGGCCCTGGTTAATGTAACACTAGACCAGGGGCCTGGTCAATAGAACACTAGATAGGGCCCTGGTCAATAGAAGAACACTAGATAGGGCCCTGGTTAATATAACACTAGATAGGGCCCTGGTTAATATAGCACTAGATAGGTCCCTGGTCAATTTAGCACTAGATAGGGCCCTGGTCAATAGAACACAAGATAGGGCCCTGGTCAATAAAACACTAGATAGGGCCCTGGTCAATAGAACACTAGATAGGGCCCTGGTCAATAGAAGAACACTAGATAGGGCCCTGGTTAATATAACACTAGATAGGGCCCTGGTCAGTAGGACACTAGATAGGGCCCTGGTTAATGTAACACTAGACCAGGGGCCTGGTCAATAGAACACTAGATAGGGCCCTGGTCAATAGAAGAACACTAGATAGGGCCCTGGTTAATATAACACTAGATAGGGCCATGGTTAATATAGCACTAGATAGGGCCCTGGTCAATATAGCACTAGATAGGGCCCTGGTCAAGAAAAAACTAGATAGGGCCCTGGTCAATAGAACACTAGATAGGGCCCTGGTCAATAAAACACTAGATAGGGCCCTGGTCAATACAAAACTAGATAGGGCCCTGGTCAATAGAACACTAGATAGGGCCCTGGTCAATAAAACACTAGATAGGGCCCTGGTCAATAAAACACTAGATAGGGCCCTAGTCAATATAACACTAGATAGGGCCCTGGTCAATAGAACACTAGATAGGGCCCTGGTCAATAGAACACTAGATAGGGCCCTGGTCAATAGAACACTAGATAGGGCCCTGGTCAATAGAAGAACACTAGATAGGGCCCTGGTCAATAGAACACTAGATAGGGCCCTGGTCAATAAAACACTAGATAGGGCCCTGGTAAATACAACACTAGATAGGGCCCTGGTCAACACAACACTACATAGGGCCCTGGTCAATAAAACACTAGATAGGGCCCTGGTCAATAAAACACAAGATAGGGCCCTGGTCAATACAACACTAGATAGGGCCTTGGTCAATAGAACACTAGATAGGGCCCTGGTCAATAGAACACGTGATAGGGCCCTGGTCAATAAAACACTAGATAGGGCCCTGGTCAATATAACACTAGATAGGGCCCTGGTCAATAGAACACTAGATAGGGCCGTGGCCAATAAAACACTAGATAGGGCCCTGGTCAATAAAACACTAGATAGGGCCCCGGTCAATAAAATAACACTAGATAGGGGCCCTGGTCAATAGAACACTAGATAGGGCCCTGGTCAATAGAAGAACACTAGATAGGGCCCTGGTCAATGAAACACTAGATAGGGCCCTGGTCATTAGAACACTAGATAGGGCCCTGGTCAATAGAAGAACACTAGATAGGGCCCTGGTCAATAGAAGAACACTAGATAGGGCCCTGGTCAATAGAAGAACACTAGATATGGGCCCTGGTCAACAGAACATAGATAGGGCCCTGGTCAATAGAAGAACACTAGATAGGGCCCTGGTCAATAGAACACTAGAACAGGGCCCTGGTCAATAGAACACTAGATAAAGCCCTGGTCAATAGAAAACTAGATAGGGCCCTGGTGAATAGAACACTAGATAGGGCCCTGGTCAATAGAAGAACACTAGATAGGGCCCTGGTCAATAGAAGAACACTAGATAGGGCCTTGGTCAATAGAAGAACACTAGATAGGGCCCTGGTCAATAGAACACTAGATAGGGCCCTGGTCAATAGAACACTAGAACAGGGCCCTGGTCAATAGAACACTAGATAAAGCCCTGGTCAATAGAAAACTAGATAGGGCCCTGGTGAATAGAACACTAGATAGGGCCCTGGTCAATAGAAGAACACTAGATAGTGCCCAGGTCAATAGAACACTAGATAGGGCCCTGGTCAATAGAACACTAGATAGGGCCCTGGTCAATAAAATAACACTAGATAGGGGCCCTGGTCAATAGAACACTAGATAGTGTAGAAGAACACTAGATAGAACCCTGGTCAATAGAAGAACACTAGATAGGGCCCTGGTCAATGAAACACTAGATAGGGCCCTGGTCAATAGAAGAACACTAGATAGGGCCCTGGTCAATTGAACACTAGATAGGGCCCTGGTCAATAGAAGAACACTAGATAGGGCCCTGGTCAATGAAACACTAGATAGGGCCCTGGTCTATGGAACACTGGATAGGGCCCTGGTAAATAGAACACTAGATAGGGCCCTGGTCATTAGAATAAAACTAGATAGGGCCCTGGTCAATGGAACAATAGATAGGGCCCTGGTCAATGGAACACTAGATAGGGCCCTGGACAATAGAACACTAGATAGGCCCTGGTCAATGGAACACTAGATAGGGCCCTAGTCGTTAAAATAACACTAGATAGGGCCCTGGTCAGTAGAACTCTAGACAGGTTCCTGGTCAATAGAACACTAGATAGGGCCCTGGTCATTAGAATAAAACTAGATAGGGCCCTGGTCAATAGAAGAACACTAGATAGGGCCCTGGTCAATGGAAAACTAGATAGGGCCCTGGTCAATAGAACACTAGATAGGGGCCCTGGTCAATAGAACACTAGATAGGGCCCCGGTCAATAGAAGAACACTAGAACAGGGCCCTGGTCAATGAAACACTAGATAGGGCCCTATGGTAGGGCCCTATGGTCAATAGAACACTAGATGGAACACTGGTCAATAGAAGAACACTAGACCGGGCCCTGGTCAATAGAACACTAGATAAGGCCCTGGTCATTAAAATAACACTAGATAGGGCCCTGGTCAATAAAACACTAGATAGGGCCCTGGTCAATGGAACACTAGATAAGGCCCTGGTCATTAAAATAACACTAGATAGGGCCCTGGTGAATAGAACACTAGATAGGGCCCTGGTCAATAGAAGAACACTAGATAGTGCCCAGGTCAATAGAACACTAGATAGGGCCCTGGTCAATAGAACACTAGATAGGGCCCTGGTCAATAGAACACTAGATAGGGCCCTGGTCAATAAAATAACACTAGATAGGGGCCCTGGTCAATAGAACACTAGATAGTGTAGAAGAACACTAGATAGAACCCTGGTCAATAGAAGAACACTAGATAAGGCCCTGGTCAATGGAACACTAGATAAGGCCCTGGTCATTAAAATAACACTAGATAGGGCCCTGGTCAGTAGAACACTAGATTGGGCCCTGGTCAATGGAACACTAGATAGGGCCCTGGACAATGGAACACTAGATAGGGCCCTGGTCAATAGAAGAACACTAGATAGTGCCCAGGTCAATAGAACACTAGATAGGGCCCTGGTCAATAGAACACTAGATAGGGCCCTGGTCAATAGAACACTAGATAGGGCCCTGGTCAATAAAATAACACTAGATAGGGGCCCTGGTCAATAGAACACTAGATAGTGTAGAAGAACACTAGATAGAACCCTGGTCAATAGAAGAACACTAGATAAGGCCCTGGTCAATGGAACACTAGATAAGGCCCTGGTCATTAAAATAACACTAGATAGGGCCCTGGTCAGTAGAACACTAGATTGGGCCCTGGTCAATGGAACACTAGATAGGGCCCTGGACAATGGAACACTAGATAGGGCCCTGGTCAATGGAACACTAGATAGGGCCCTGGACAATATAACACTAGATAGGGCCCTGGTCAATGGAACACTAGATAGGGCCCTGGACAATAGAACACTAGATAGGGCCCTGGACAATAGAACACTAGATAGGGCCCTGGACAATAGAACACTAGATAGGGCCCTGGTCAAATCAAATCAAATCAAATCAAATATTATTTGTCACATACACATGGTTAGCAGATGTTAATGCGAGTGTAGCGAAATGCTTGTGCTTCTAGTTCCGACAATGCAGCAATAACCAACAAGTAATCTAGCTAACAATTCCAAAACTACTACCTTATAGACACAAGTGTAAGGGGATAAAGAATATATACAAAAAGATATATGAATGAGTGATGGTACACTAGACACTAGATAGGGCCCTGGTCAATGGAACACATGACAGGACCCTGGTCAATGGAACACTAGATAGGGCCCTGGTCAGTAGAAGATATAGGTGATCTATATGGTCAATAGAAGATCACTAAAGGGAATAGGGTACCGTTTGGGACGCAACCTCAGTGTTGCAATCTGGGAGGACTGAGGAGGGCTGAGGAGGGCTGTGGAGTACTGAAGAGTACTATGGAGGGCTGAGGAGGGCTGAGGAGGGCTGTGGAGTACTGAAGAGTACTAAGGAGGGCTGAGGAGGGCTGAGGAAATGTGGGGAGGGCTGTAGAAATGTGGGGAGGGCTGAGGCGGTGTGAGGCGGTGTGAGGAGGGCTGAGGTGTTGTGATGAGGTGTTGTGAGGAGGGCTGGGGTGGTGTGATGAGGTGTTGTGAGGAGGGCTGGGGTGGTGTGATGAGGTGTTGTGAGGAGGGCTGGGGTGGTGTGAGGCAGTGTGAGGCGGTGTGAGGAGGGCTGACGCAGTGTGAGGAAGGCATGAGGCAGTGTGAGGCGGTGTGAGGAGAGCTGAGGAGGACTGAGGCAGTGTGAGGAGGGCTGAGGCGGAGTGAGGAGGGCTGAGGCTGTGTGAGGAGGTGTGAGGAGGACTGAGGCGGTGTGGGGAGGGCTGATGCGGTGTGAGGAGGGCTGAGGCGGAGTGAGGAGGTGTGAGGAGGACTGAGGCGGTGTGGGGAGGGCTGATGCGGTGTGAGGAGGACTGAGGCGGTGTGGGGAGGGCTGATGCGGTGTGAGGAGGACTGAGGCGGTGTGAGGAGGTGTGAGGAGGACTGAGGCGGTGTGGGGAGGGCTGATTGCGGTGTGAGGAGGGCTGATGCGGAGTGAGGAGGTGTGAGGAGGACTGAGGCGGTGTGGGGAGGGCTGATGCGGTGTGAGGAGGGCTGAGGCGGAGTGAGGAGGGCTGAGGCGGTGTGAGGAGGGCTGAGGCGGTGTGAGGAGGTGTGAGGAGGGCTGAGGCGATGTGAGGCGGTGTGAGGAGGGCTGAGGAGGGCTGAGGCGATGTGAGGAGGGCTGAGGCGGAGTGAGGAGGTGTGAGGAGGGCTGAGGCGATGTGAGGAGGGCTGAGGCGATGTGAGGCGGTGTGAGGAGGGCTGAGGAGGGCTGAGGCGATGTGAGGAGGGCTGAGGCGGAGTGAGGAGGTGTGAGGAGGACTGAGGCGGTGTGGGGAGGGCTGATGCGGTGTGAGGAGGGCTGAGGCGGAGTGAGGAGGGCTGAGGCGGAGTGAGGAGGGTTGAGGCGGTGTGAGGAGGGCTGAGGCGGAGTGAGGAGGGCTGAGGCGGTGTGAGGCGGTGTGAGGAGGGCTGAGGCGATGTGAGGCGGTGTGAGGAGAGCTGAGGAGGTCTGAGGCGATGTGAGGCAGGCTGAGGAGGGCTGAGGCGATGTGAGGCGATGTGAGACGGGCTGAGGAGGGCTGAGGCGATGTGAGGAGGGCTGAGGCGGTGTGAGGCGGTGTGAGGAGGGCTGAGGCGGTGTGAGGAGGGCTGAGGCGGTGTGGGGAGGGCTGATGCGGTGTGAGGAGGTCTGAGGCGGAGTGAGGAGGGCTGAGGCGATGTGAGGCGGTGTGAGGAGGGCTGAGGCGATGTGAGGCGGTGTGAGGAGGTCTGAGGCGATGTGAGGCGGGCTGAGGAGGGCTGAGGCGATGTGAGGCGGTGTGAGGCGGTGTGAGGAGGGCTGAGGCGGTGTGAGGAGGGCTGAGGAGGACTGAGGCGGTGTGGGGAGGGCTGAGGCGATGTGAGGAGGGCTGAGGCGGTGTGAGGAGGGCTGAGGAGGACTGAGGCGGTGTGAGGAGGGCTGAGGCGATATGAGGAGGGCTGAGGAGGACTGAGGCGGTGTGAGGAGGTCTGAGGCGATGTGAGGCGGTGTGAGGAGGGCTGAGGCGGTGTGAGGAGGGCTGAGGCGGTGTGAGGCGGTGTGAGGAGGGCTGAGGTGGTGAGAGGAGGGCTGAGGAGTGCTGAGGCGGTGTGAGGAGGGCTGAGGAGGGCTGAGGCGGTGTGAGGAGGGCTGAGGAGGGCTGAGGCGGTGTGAGGAGGGCTGAGGCGGTGTGAGGAGGGCTGAGGCGGTGTGAGGAGGGCTGAGGAGGGCTGAGGCGGTGTGAGGCGGTGTGAAGCGAGGTGAGGAGGGCTGAGGCGGTGTGAGGAGGGCTGAGGCGGTGTGAGGAGGGCTGAGGCGGTGTGAGGAGGGCTGAGGCGGTGTGAGGAGGGCTGAGGCGGTGTGAGGAGGGCTGAGGCAGTGTGAGGAGGGCTGAGGAGGACTGAGGCGGTATGGGGAGGTGTGAGGAGGGCTGAGGAGGGCTAAGGCGGTGTAAGGAGGGCTGAGGAGGGCTGAAGTGGTGTGGGGAGGGCTGAGGAGGACTGAGGCGGTGTGGGGAGGGCTGATGCGGTGTGAGGAGGTCTGAGGCGGTGTGAGGAGGGCTGAGGAGGGCTGAGGTGGTGTGAGGAGGTGTGAGGAGGACTGAGGCGGAGTGAGGAGGGCTGAGGTAGTGTGAGGAGGACTGAGGCGGAGTGAGGAGGGCTGAGGAGGGCTGAAGTGGTGTGAGGAGGTGTGAGGAGGGCTGAGGAGGGCTAAGGCGGTGTAAGGAGGGCTGAGGAGGGCTGAAGTGGTGTGAGGAGGTGTGAGGAGGGCTGAGACAGTGTGAGGAGGGCTGAGGCGGAGTGAGGGGGGCTGAGGCGGTGTGAGGAGGTGTGAGGAGGGCTGAGGAGGGCTAAGGCGGTGTGAGGAGGGCTGAGGAGGGCTGAGGAGGGCTAAGGCGGTGTGAGGAGGGCTGAGGAGGGCTGAGGAGGGCTAAGGCGGTGTAAGGAGGGCTGAGGAGGGCTGAGGCGGTGTAAGGAGGTGTGAGGAGGGCTGAGGCGGTGTGAGGAGGGCTGAGGAGGGCTGAGGAGGGCTGAGGCGGTGTAAGGAGGTGTGAGGAGGGCTGAAGCGGTGTGAGTAGGGCTGAGGAGGGCTGAGGAGGACTGATGTGGTTTGATTAGGTGTTGTGAGGAAGGCTCTGGTGGTGTGAGGAGGGCTGAGGAGGTGTGAGGATGTACATCCTCATCCAATGATCTCTCACCATAAAGAAACACAACACATTCCAATTAAAGCCCCTCTCCTCTCTGGTCAGTCTAATACTGCAACCCTTGTGTGTTGTGAGTTTGTCCTCTAAGGGAAAATAATTTACTGTATCGACTCATGTATTTGTTGGTGTTTGTATATACGTTGTATATAGAGAACTATGTTGGTATCTTGATTGTCAATACTATTACGCAGGATGTGTCGTTTTAGTGTCTGAAAGGGTGGGGGGGGGGGTTGTTTAAGAAAAAAAATGGTTTGTTTTTATTTTGTTCGCTGAGGAAATGGTGTTGGAAAGGGTGAGGGGTTGTACTTTATTTGATGTGAGGGTAAGCTACATTGCGTGTTCACAGAGGGAAGGACAAGCACACCCTTGTTGCAGGGTTGTCTATAAATACATTCCCAGGGACAAGTCTTGTCGTAGAGGGAGAACATTGTAAGCTTGAGTGGGTTAGTGCCAGCCTAAATTGAGATATGAATGATAGCCAAGCAGCCACCAGTCTCTCGCTCGCTCCCTCTTAAAACATGGGGGCAGGCCAACCCGGTTAGTGCCAGCCAGGCAGGCAATCCTCATTCCAAATACGCTAATACATATCCCCATATCCCACACTGTCTGTCTGTAATATAACACACTACCCTGCTGGTTTTAATGACTGCACCTCCATAGGACGCTCATGGAGAAATCCCTTCCCTCCTTTAACACGCCCTGTGTCTTTACCGCGTTAGCATGGATGCTCTATCTGCTGTGTGAGATATGGGCGACACCACACCATGCTGTTGGTTTTATGGGCAGGGGAGCAGCCGGCCAATCAGATGTTGCGAAGACGAAGCATCCCACTTCTCTAATGAAGCTATTAACAATGGTCGGCTGCTGCCAGATGGTCTGTCATTGAGGAGGAGTGGAGAGAGAGAACGAGGGAAAAGAGAGAGGGGGGGAGAAAGAGTGGGAGTGGGGGAAAGAGGAGGAGAACAGGGAAGGTAGAGAGAGAGAGACAGAGAGAGACAGAGAGAGACAGAGAGAGAGAGAGACAGAGACTTAGACAAACACCAAATTGAGACTCTGTACAACGTAGAACACCAAATAATGCATGCAGAGCAGAATTAGGCCGATACCCACTAATTATCAAAATCCAGAAAAGAGCCATTACATTCTACAACCACCTAAAAGGAAGCGATTCCCAAACCTTCCATAACAAAGCCATCACCCAATCAAATCATGAGAAAAGAAAAAGATAATTACTTGACACATTGGAAAGAATTAACAAAAAAACTGCGCAAACTAGAATGCTATTTGGCCCTAAACAGAGAGTACACTGTGGCAGAATACCTGACCACTGTGACTGACCCAAACTTAAGGACAGACAGACAGACAGACAGACAGACAGACAGACAGACAGTGCAGCTGAGGCCTGTGTTGCTGTGTGCTCTGTTCTCAATGGGGTAGTTTAAAGGTTGTTGTTTTTGTTTTATTTGAAAGCCAATACCAGGGAGATTAGTGAATAACCCATTCAGAGTGTACCAATGTGGCTGCGTCCCAAACGGAACCATGTTCCCTACTCAGTCTACTCCTTTGGACCAGGGCCCCTTCTCTGGTCCAAAGTAGTGCACTATAAAGGGAAGAGGTGCACGGTCCTCTGGAAGCTCGTCCTAGTTCACTCCGCTCGCTCCGTTTTCTTCATTAGCTCGATCACGAGGAAGAAAACAAGCTGTCATTGGTTCATGCTGACGTTACAGAACACACATGACCACACACAGTCATCATTATGTGAAATGTGGAGAAAACTCTCCCCTTTTTCCATGATATACACCATAGGATTCACCAGTTCTACAAAGTGTTTGTGTTTGATAGTAAAAAACTGATGCTACGTTCACCTCAATCTGTCTATCAGCCTATAACTGGGGAAATATCGTAGGCTTCACTCCTCAATTCAGTAGGCTATATCTTCACTCCTCAATTCAATAGGCTATACCTTCACTCCTCAATTCAGTAGGCTATATCTTCACTCCTCAATTCAGTAGGATATATCTTCACTCCTCAATTCAGTAGGCTATATCTTCACTCCTCAATTCAGTAGGCTATATCTTCACTCCTCAATTCAGTAGGCTATATCTTCACTCCTCAATTCAGTAGGCTATATCTTCACTCCTCAATTCGGCTGTGATTTAGGAGCTGTGACTGGCTTAGCTGTGAGGAAATTACAACTCCGCAGAAATGGGAACCTAGTTATCTAGTGTGCCAAAAATGCAGAAATGGTAACCTAGTTATCTAGTATGCTAAAATGCAGAAATGGGAACCTAGTTATCTAGTATGCTAAAATGCAGAAATGGGAACCTAGTTATCTAGTATGCTAAAATGCAGAAATGGGAACCTAGTTATCTAGTATGCTAAAATGCAGAAATGGTAACCTAGTTATCTAGTATGCTAAAATGCAGAAATGGGAACCTAGTTATCCAGTATGCTAAAACATAGAAATGGGAAACCTAGTTATCTAGCATGCTAAAACATAGAAATGGGAAACCTAGTTATCCAGTATGCTAAAACGTAAAACACTAAGATAAGCAGGCACCCCTGTCTGTATCCTGAACCTGAAAAAAAGAGTTGAAAGTGGAGCAACATTTTGTCCACTTTCCAATTTGTTGTGTGGGTCTGTTGGGAGGCATGACGTAAGGGCCTCTGAACACAGGAGTGGTTCACCTTCAGTTAACTGGGCCTTCATCCTGCCTTCATCCAGCCTGTGACTCTCACTGTTTCACTGCAGAACTCTGTGACTTACTGGAGGTTAAGTTTGATAGTGAAGGAAATTAGTGAACGCCTAGAGTATCACAAAATCCAATTCATAACGACTGATTCCAACCACTAAACCTGGAGGCTTGGTTCACCATGAAGCAGACCTGGATCCACATCGCCTCTGTACTATACTGGATATTATATTACTGATCTGGGACCAGGCTATGATGTTAGTACTGATCTGGAACCAGGCTAGGAGGTTAATACTGATCTGGGACCAGGCTAAGAGGTTAATACTGATCTGGGACCAGGCTAGGAGGTTAGTACTGATCTGGGACCAGGCTAGGAGGTTAGTACTGATCTGGGACCAGGCTAAGAGGTTAATACGATATGGAAGTAAAATCATGGAAGTCTATCGCCAAGCTGATTCATGATCACTGAAGCCAACCTCTAACCTAATAGCTCTGAATGTATCTTTCCCCAATGAAAACCTTCCTTTTACATGTCATCAGCTACTTGAATTACAATTCTAATAGAATTCCTTATTTCACATCTATCAGATCTCTGTTTGGGGATTGGGCTCTCAACTGGATTGGTCAGGCTAGATTACTAATCCATGCATATTTAGCCAGCACACACATCAATAATTTAATCCAGCATGCCAATGTGGAATTGTTTACAAAGTGTGATTTCTTGTGCAATGTAATCGCTCTCTTCAAAGCCTGAGTCAACTATCAACACAAAGATCACGTATTATCATTTGTGTCATATACTTCTATAGCCATCGTCATGCCAAAGCACCAGGCTACCACACTTTGTACAAATGATAATACATGATCTTTGTGTTGATAGTTGACTCAGGCTTTGAAGAGAGCGATTACATTGCACAAGAAATCACACTTTGTAAACAATTCCACATTGGCATGCTGGATTAAATTATTGATGTGTGTGCTGGCTAAATATGCATGGGTTAGTAATCTAGCCTGACCAATCCAGTTGAGAGCCCAATCCCCAAACAGAGATCTTGATAGATGTGAAATAAGGAATTCTATTAGAATTGGAAGGTTTTCATTGGGGAAAGACACATTCAGAGAGTCAACGTGAGAGCTTGTCAACTTCCTTGGAGGTTCTATTCCACCAGAATGCTAGAATGTTCAAATGAATTCTGTTCAAGAATACGGCTGTCCAAAAATATATACATTTGAAAAACATTCCACTGCATGTGAACCTCCATCTGTTAGACTGTATGGAACGGTGAGAGATGTCACGGCTACCGCTGGGCCTGTCAATAAATGTCTCATATATATTGAGACAAATGACAAATGTCTGTGAACGGTCTTAGCTCAGTACCTAGTGGCTGTGGGTGTACATTATAGAGACGCAGCACCATGCCTCAAATGGAAGTGTCCCTTCCTGACTGAGAGAGAGAGAGAGAAGAGAAAGGCATTTTGTGTGTGTGTTGTGTGTGTGTGTGTGTGGCGTGTGGGGTGGGGTTGAGTGGTTGTGTGTGTGTGTGTGTGTGTGTGTGTGTGTGTGTGTGTGTGTGTGTGTGTGTGTGTGTTTGCGTGTGTGTGTGTTTGCGTGTGTGTGTGTCTGTGTGTGTGTGTGTGTGTCAGTGGGGAGGTTGTGTGTGTGTGTGTGTGTGTGTGTGTGTGTGTGTGTGTGTGTGTGTGTGTATGTGTGTGTGTGTGGGGTTGGGGGGGTTGTGTGTGTGTGTGTGTGTGTGTTTGCGTGTGTGTGCATGAGTTTGTGTGTATGCGTGTGAGGGAGGCAGCTCACAGAGAGACTGAATTAGCCTGTTACTTCAGGCATAGTGTCAGCTACATTAGGACATGACCTCTACAGTAGTACTACTCTCTGGGTCTACATTCATACAGTGGCAGTATCAGAGTTCCTATCGATACTGTAAATTACTGTACAACTACTGAATATGTGATACATAGTCTGGGCCCAGGGGAATAAATAATCAAATTATCCACTGGTGTGTATGGTTAGTGGATATACAGCCATATCTAGACTAGTGTAGAACTATTAGTGGATATACAGCCACATTTAGACTAGTGTAGAACTATTAGTGGATATACAGCCACATTTAGACTAGTGTAGAACTATTAGTGGATATACAGCCACATTTAGACTAGTGTAGAACTATTAGTGGATATACAGCCACATTTAGACTAGTGTAGAACTATTAGTGGATATACAGCCATATATACAGGATATACAGCCATATCTAGACCATATCTAGACTACTAGCCATATCTAGACTAGTGTAGAACTATTAGTGGATATACAGCTGTATCTATCTAGACTAGTGTAGAACTATTAGTGGATATACAGCCACATTTAGACCAGTGTAGAACTATTAGTGGATATACAGCCATATATACAGGATATACAGCCATATCTAGACCATATCTAGACTACTAGCCATATCTAGACTAGTGTAGAACTATTAGTGGATATACAGCCATATCTAGACTAGTGTAGAACTATTAGTGGATATACAGCCATATCTAGACTAGTGTAGAACTATTAGTGGATATACAGCCATATCTAGACTAGTGTAGAACTATTAGTGGATATACAGCCATATCTAGACTAGTGTAGAACTATTAGTGGATATACAGCCATATCTAGACTAGTGTAGAACTATTAGTGGATATACAGCCATATATACAGGATATACAGCCATATCTAGACACCTAGCCATATCTAGACTAGTGAAGAACTATTAGTGGATATACAGCTGTATCTATCTAGACTAGTGAAGAACTATTAGTGGATATACAGCCATGTCTAGACTAGTGAAGAACTATTAGTGGATATACAGCCATATCTAGACTAGTGAAGAACTATTAGTGGATATACAGCCATATCTAGACTAGTGTAGAACTATTAGTGGATATACAGCCATATCTAGACTAGTGTAGAACTATTAGTGGATATACAGCCATATATACAGGATATACAGCCATATCTAGACCATATCTAGACTACTAGCCATATCTAGACTAGTGTAGAACTATTAGTGGATATACAGCCATATCTAGACTAGTGTAGAACTATTAGTGGATATACAGCCATATCTAGACTAGTGTAGAACTATTAGTGGATATACAGCCATATCTAGACTAGTGTAGAACTATTAGTGGATATACAGCCATATCTAGACTAGTGTAGAACTATTGGTGGATATACAGCCATATATACAGGATATACAGCCATATCTAGACTAGTGAAGAACTATTAGTGGATATACTGCTGTATCTAGACTAGTGAAGAACTATTAGTGGATATACAGCTGTATCTAGACTAGTGAAGAACTATTAGTGGATATACAGCCATATCTAGACTAGTGAAGAACTATTAGTGGATATACAGCCATATCTAGACTAGTGTAGAACTATTAGTGGATATACAAACATATCTAGACTAGTGTAGAACTATTAGTGGATATACAGCTGTTTCTATCTAGACTAGTGAAGAACTATTAGTGGATATACAGCCATATCTAGACCATATCTAGACTACTAGCCATATCTAGACTAGTGAAGAACTATTAGTGGATATACAGCCATATCTAGACCATATCTAGACACCTAGCCATATCTAGACTAGTGTAGAACTATTAGTGGATATACAGCTGTTTCTATCTAGACTAGTGAAGAACTATTAGTGGATATACAGCCATATCTAGACCATATCTAGACTACTAGCCATATCTAGACTAGTGAAGAACTATTAGTGGATATACAGCCATATCTAGACTAGTGTTCAACTATTAGTGGATATACAGCCATATCTAGACTAGTGTATAACTATTAGTGGATATACAGCTGTATCTATCTAGACTAGTGTAGAACTATTAGTGGATATACAGCCATATCTAGACTAGTGTAGAACTATTAGTGGATATACAGCCATATATACAGGATATACAGCCATATCTAGACCATATCTAGACACCTAGCCATATCTAGACTAGTGTAGAACTATTAGTGGATATACAGCTGTTTCTATCTAGACTAGTGAAGAACTATTAGTGGATATACAGCCATATCTAGACCATATCTAGACTACTAGCCATATCTAGACTAGTGTAGAACTATTAGTAGATATACAGCCATATCTAGACTAGTGTAGAACTATTAGTGGATATACAGCCATATATACAGGATATACAGCCATATCTAGACCATATCTAGATTACTGGCCATATCTAGACTAGTGTAGAACTATTAGTGGATATACAGCCATAACCTTCCGGTAACTAGCCCAACGCTCTAACCACTAGGCTACCCTGCCGCCCCGGTCCTTCAATCAATGTAGTCTGTATCACGTCTGTCAGCAGCAATCGTAATTAAACACAGAATGTTGAAAAGGGGATTATTTTAGCTAACTTCGCTAGTTAGGCCTACATTGGTTGGAGGTAAAAAGTACATTAGGTCTACTAACCACTATATATTTAGCCAACTGTATAAAGTTTCTACCAGTAGCTTGCAACATAAATATTATCAGTTTATTGTACTATGGCAAACGGGCCCTTCTGCTGCTTGACAGGCAGAACCCACAAAAGATGGGACATGAACCTAAACCACTCATTCTTGTCAGGTACAGTTCACTTTAATTTTATACCACTCAAATATCCAATTAATGGTGGCCAATATTGAGAGATATTGTGAGGCCACTCTCACGTATCGGAAATTACATGATCAACTGATGTTTATTGATCATCAAGCATGCAGTATAACTCTAATGATAGAGCTAAATGTGGAATAATCAGAGATGTGTAGGTCTGACTTTGCGCATGAACAGGTGATTATACCACAACCAAATAGTTAACATTAATTTAATAATTCCTTAAAAAATGGCACACTGTTCACAATGGTTTCAGCAGACCTGTGACTCTCCTTGCACCCCAGCAGGCAACTCGAGTGCTTTACACCTTACATGCTGACTAGACTGCTCGCGTGCATGTTGATTTTTTCCACCCACACCAGACGTGATCAGGACACACAGGTTGAAATATCAAAACAAACTCTGAACCAACTATATTAATTTGGGGACAGGTCGAAAAGCAAACATTTCTGACAATTTAGCTAGCTAGCTTGCTGTTGCTAGATCATTTGTCCTGGCATATAAACATTGGGTTGTTATTTTACCTGTAGTGCACAAGGTCCTCTAGTCCGACAATTAATCCACAGATAAAAGGGTAAACCAAGTTTCTAGTGATCTCTCCTCCTTCAGGCTTCTTCTTCTTCTTTGGTCTTTATAGAACGGTTGGCAACCAACTTTAAGGAGCATTACCACCACCAACTGGACTGGAGTGTGGACCTCAGTTCATCTTTCAATCACCCACGTTGGTATATGCGGGACTTGCAGAGCATCAAGCATCACAAATAGAACCAAGTTCTATTTTAGAGCCTGGCTAAGCAGACGCTCGTTGACGCACGTGAGCATTGTGGGTGCAATGATTGAATTACATGTACAGTATGTGTACATTTATTTTGTAACGCTCGTGCACACGACACATGAAGTGTGGTAAGCTTTAATTAATATAGTTGGTTCAGAGTTCATTTTGACATTTCAACCTGGTTGTGACCTAATCGCGTCTGGCGTGGGTGGACAAAAATCAACATGCGTACAATCACACACGCAGACCACACGTCATCTGGTCACCATACCAGTGCCCTAAAAACAGGTCAAGGCTGTGCTCTGTTTTATTACCAAGAAATGACATGTTGATGTAACAGCCTAGACGAGCTAGGGGAAATGATTCACACGTTGAATTAACTATTGGATTTTGTCCATGAAGAAAGTGCTCAAACACCAGGACACTTCAACAGGATAGACAATTAAGCGTTTTCTATCCTGTTGAAGTGTTCTGGTGATTCAATTTTTTATTTTTTTAAAATTTTACCCCTTTTTCTCCCCAATTTCGTGGTATCCAATTGTTGTAGTAGCTACTATCTTGTCTCATTGCTACAACTCCCGTACGGGCTCGGGAGAGATGAAGGCTGAATGTCATGCGTCCTCCGATACACAACCCAACCAGCCGTACTGCTTCTTAACACAGCCCGCATCCAACCCGGAAGCCAGCCGCACCAATGTGTCGGAGGCTACACCGTGCACCTGGCAACCTTGGCTAGCACGCACTGCGCCCGGCCCGCCACAGGAGTCGCTGGTGCGCGATGAGACAAGGAGATCCCTACCGACCAATCCCTCCCTAACCCGGACGACGCTAGGCCAATTGTGCGTCGCCCCACGGACCTCCCGGTCGCGGCCGGTTACGACAGAGCCTGGGCACGAACCCAGGGACTCTGATGGCACAGCTGGCGCTGCAGTACAGCGCCCTTAACCACTGCGCCACCCGGGAGGCTGGTGATTGAATTGTTAACGTTAAAGCGTCCGCTACACTCTAAAAATTAGGGGTTCAACAAGAGTTCTTCAAAGATCCTCAAAGTTCTTCAAAGAACCTTAAGGTTCTAGGCACTGAAAATTGCCACCGAAAGGTTCTTCCAAGAACCCCATAGGAGGTGGGGTTCATCGAGGAACATCCTTTGTTGGTGAGGGTTCTTGCAGGAACCTAACTGCCCAACTGAAACATTTGGATTTGAATGTGAAAGGACAGCAGGTGCAGGCATTTAACTTGAAAATGTTAAGATCTCCTCAATTTAAGGTAAGGTTTGTCCCTTATATAATATAAATTGATATTGTTTTATGATGATACCATCTATCTTTTCATATATGTGCAAATATTTCTAAAACAGAAAACAGGCACAATTCAATGGATATCAATCAACAAAGAGGTATGTAGGCTACAAGAATATGTTGAAGGCTAGCTATATTGGGTGCAGATGACCGAACTGCTCACTTTTGTGTCTGTGTCTGCTAGTATACAGAAGAGGAGGCATACAAAAAGGTATGTCAATTGGTATTGGTATGTTATGCTGATCACATGTACCATCCTCCTCCCTGACCTCTTCAATGAATATCCCATAGGCCTCTACATTATGGAAAAGGTATGTGTATGAAAACCATTATCAAAACACTTTTTGAAATTCATATTTACCACAAAAACCAAGGTATGAATACTGTTGTAAAAAAAATCTGTGTAATTACTATTTTGGGGATTCACAGACTTCACCCTCCCTATACCTCTGATGAATATAACAGGAAATGTGTTCGATCAAAATGCACTGAAAAATCATTCTGGCTATGCATACAGAGAACATTAACACATTAACATCAATACATTAACATCAACACGCCAGAGGACTGGACTTGAGGCTTTGTGAGGAGTTTTCCTCATATTTGGGTATTTTTTTATTCTGCTTTGCCACTAAAATCATAATAAACACTGAAAACTACAAACTTGTGTTATTGTTCTAATTGTTCTGCATATTAATAATAATAATAATAATAATAATAATGGGGGGGTTAAAAAATTTACTCCAAAAGGTCCTTCAACAAGTTATTTGAGAATCCTATGAAAAGGGTTTTTGAAGAACTTATAGGGGTTCCCCCACAGCTTCAATTTGAAGAATCCCTAAAGGAACCTTTTCTTTTTAGAGTATTGGTTTCTTTTCGTAAACATGATATGGTTTTTATCGTTGGTTTCTGACTAATGCAGTGTGAGTGTGACTGGTAATAGTGTAAGCTCTTACAACAAACATTACAATGATAAAAAATACAAAAAATAACATATGCACTTTATAAGGTCACAGAATACTTCACAAGACCACACTACAAAAAAAGTATTACCGTATTGAAGACCAGTTGATGTTGTGTGATTAAGAGATGCCAGCACCACATTGCTACTGTAAAATGTTCTGTATGTCACCTTAGCCCCACTAACTGTGGCTAATGTAATTACCAAGTGGTCTGGGCTCCAGCCAAACAAGCCACCTAAATACACTACCTGATATTGGTTGTTCCTGAGGCAGAGGCAACAGTTGAACTATGCAAAATGTACAGTCTGTAATCTGTAACCCAGACCCAATCACAGTACCACTACCACCTATAGGGGGTATAATAACACTACCACCTATAGGGGGTATAATAACACTATCACCTATAGACTATGTATAATAATAACACAATCACCTATATGAGGTATAATAACACTATGACCTATTGGGGGTATAATAACACTATCACCTATATGAGGTATAATAACACTATGACCTATTGGGGGTATAATAACACTATTACCTATAGGGGGTATAATAACACTGTCACCTATAGGAGATATAATAACACTATTACCTATAGGGGGTATAATAACACTGTCACCTATAGGAGATATAATAACACTATCACCTATAGGGGGTATAATAACACTATTACCTATAGGAGGAATAATAACACTATCACCTACAGACTATGTAGAATAACACTATCACCTATAGGGGGTATAATAACACTATCACCTATAGACTATGTATAATAACACTATCACCTATAGACTAAGTATAATAACACTGTCACCTATAGACTATGTATAATAACACTATCACCTATAGACTATGTATAATAACACTATCACCTATAGACTAGGTATAATAACACTATCACCTATAGACTATGTATAAAAACACTACCACCTATATGAGGTATAATAACACTATGACCTATAGGTGGTATAATAACACTATCACCCATAGGGGGTATAATAACACTATCACCTATAGGGGGTATAATAACACTATTACCTATAGGGGGTATAATAACACAATCACCTATAGGAGATATAATAACACTATCACCTATAGGGGGTATAATAACACTATTACCTATACGGGGTATAATAACACTATGACCTATAGGGGGTATAATAACACTATGACCTGTTGACTATGTAGAATAACAATATCACCTATAGACTATGTAGTATAACACTATCACCTATAGACTATGTAGAATAACACTATCACCTATCGGATGTATAATAACACTATCACCTATAGGAGATGTAATAACACTATCACCTATAGACTATGTAGAATAACACTATCACCTATAGGAAGTATAATAACACTATCACCTATAGACTATGTAGAATAACACTATCACCTATAGACTATGTATAAAAACCCTATCACCTATATGAGGTATAATAACACTATTACCTATAGGGAGTATAATAACACTATCACCTATAGGGGGTATAATAACACTATTACCTATAGGAGGAATAATAACACTATTACCTATAGGAGGAATAATAACACTATCACCTACAGACTATGTATAATAACACTATCACCTATAGGGGGTATAGTAACACTATCACCTACAGACTATGTAGAATAACACTATCACCTATAGGGGGTATAATAACACTATCACCTATACACTATGTATAATAACACTATGACCTATAGACTATGTATAATAACACTATCACCTATAGACTAGGTATAATAACACTATCACCTATAGACTATGTATAGGGGGTATAATAACACTATGACCTATAGGAGATATAATAACGCTATCACCTATAAACTATGTATAATAAGACTATGACCTATATGGAGTATAATAACACTATGACCTATAGGGAGTATAATAACACTATCACCTATTGGGGGTATAATAACACTATCACCTATATGAGGTATAATAACACTATGACCTATAGGGGTATAATAACGCTATGACCTATAGGAGATATAATAACACTATCACCTATAGGGGGTATAATAACACTATGACCTGTAGACTATGTAGAATAACACTATCACCTATAGGAGGTATAATAACACTATCACCTTTAGGGGGTATAATAACTACATAATAACTATAATAACCCGTGGGCCCTAACCCTATGGACCCTAACCCTATGGACCCTATGGACCCTAACCCTATGGACCCTAACCCTATGGACCATATGGACCCTAACCCTATGGACCCTAACCCTGTGGGCCCTAACCCTATGGACCCTAACCCTATGGACCCTATGGATCCTAACCCTATGGACCCTATGGACCCTAACCCTATGGACCCTAACCCCGTGGGCCCTAACCCTATGGACCCCATGGACCCTAACCCTGTGGACCCTGGTAAAAAGTAATGCACTATAAAGGCAATAGAGCACCATTTAGTACACTGTCATTCCAGAGGTCTCAACACCATGCCCTAATAAAGTATCACCACCTTGGGGCTCGGTTTATCTTTCCTTTCTGCAAAGCCACAATTAAATGAAAAGCAATAACATTTCCTACAGAACAGCAGCCCAGTGGCACGCCTCCACAGTATCCCCCAAAATATATCAGGTTAAAAGGAAACATTAGAACTCAGTTTTTGACGAATATTACTGTGCACAGCAAGCACACACATTATTATCGGTCACTACTATTGCAATAAATGACAACCGTACCACTTTAAGTGCTCAGTCCTCTCGTGACCAGAAGGATCGTAGAATCGGAACATCAAAACATATGCCATTTGATGGAGGTTGCTCTAGACCACAATGTTATGCTAGACCAGTCGTTCCAAGCATCTTATAAATATATTAACTAGGCCTCTGAGAGACTATTGTTACGTATTGTAGCTACCCAATGGATACAGATCCGTCCTGCATCTCAAATGGCACCCTATTCCCTTTATAGTGCACTACTTTTGACCAGGGTCCATAGGGTAGTGCACTACTTTTGACCAGGGTCCATAGGGTAGTGCACTACTTTTGACCAGGGTCCATAGGGTAGTGCACTACTTTTGACCAGGGTCCATAGGGTAGTGCACTACTTTTGACCAGGGTCCATAGGGTAGTGCACTACTTTTGACCAGGGTCCATAGGGTAGTGCACTACTTTTGACCAGGGTCCATAGGGTAGTGCACTACTTTTGACCCGGGTCCATAGTGTAGTGCACTACTTTTGACCAGGGTCCATAGTGTAGTGCACTACTTTTGACGAGGGTCCATAGGGTAGTGCACTACTTTTGACCATGGTCCATAGTGTAGTGAACCTCTTTTGACCAGGGTCCATAGTGTAGTGCACTACTTTTGACCAGGGTCCATAGTGTAGTGCACTACTTTTGACCAGGGTCCATAGTGTAGTGCACTACTTTAGACCAGGGTCCACAGGGTAGTGCACTACTTTTGACCAGGGTCCACAGGGTAGTGCACTACTTTTGACCAGGATCCATAGTGTAGTGCACTACTTTTGACCAGGGTCCATAGTGTAGGGCACTACTTTTGACCAGGGTCCACAGGGTAGTGCACTACTTTTAACCAGGGTCCCTGCTCATCTGCGTGAACATGCCTTAGGCATGCTGCAAGGATGCATGAGGACTGCAGATGTGTCCAGGGCAATAAATTGCAATGTCCGCCCTGTGAGATGCTTAAAACAGCACTACAGGGAGACAACCGATCGTCCTCGCAGTGGCAGACCATGTGTAACAACACCTGCACAGGATCGGTACATCCTAACATCAC
This sequence comes from Oncorhynchus mykiss, assembly GCF_057628025.1. Lineage (NCBI taxonomy): Eukaryota > Metazoa > Chordata > Actinopteri > Salmoniformes > Salmonidae > Oncorhynchus > Oncorhynchus mykiss. Next base: position 35,527,740 of record NC_143035.1, on the reverse strand, counting down.
ACCTGCGGGACAGGTACAGGATGGCAACAACAACCGCCCGAGTTACACCAGGAACACACAATCCCTCCATCAGTGCTCAGACTGTCCGCAGTAGGCTGAGAGAAGCTGGACTGAGGGCTTGTAGGCCTGTTGTAAGGCAGGTCCTCACCAGACATCACCGGCAACGACGTCGCCTAAGGGCACAAACCCACCATCGCTGGACCAGACAGGACTGGCAAAAAGTGCTCTTCACTGATAAGTTGCGGTTCTGTCTCACCAGGGGAGATGGTCGGATTTGCGTTCATCGTCGAAGGAATGAGCGTTACACCGAGGCCTGTACTCTGGAGTGAAATCGATTTGGAGGTGGAGGGTCCGTCATGGTCTGGGGCGGTATGTGTCACAACATCATCGCACTGAGCTTGTGGTCATTGCAGGCAATCTCAACGCTGTTCGTAACAGGGAAGACATCCTCCTCCCTCATGGGGTACCCTTCCTGCAGGCTCATCCTGACGTGACCCTCCAGCATGACAATGATGCTCCAGCATGACAATGATGCTCCAGCATGACAATGCCACCGGCCATACTGCTTTGTTCTGTGCGTGATTTCCTGCAAGACAGGAATGTCAGTGTTCTGTCATGGCCAGTGAAGAACCCGGATCTCAATCCCATTGAGCATGTCTGGGACCTGTTGGATCGGAGGGTGAGGGCTAGGGCCATTCCCCCCAGAAATGTCTGGGACCTGTTGGATCGGAGGGTGAGGGCTAGGGCCATTCCCCCCAGAAATGTCTGGGACCTGTTGGATCGGAGGGTGAGGGCTAGGGCCATTCCCCCCAGAAATGTCTGGGACCTGTTGGATCGAAGGGTAAGGGCTAGGGCCATTCTCCCCAGAAATGTCTGGGACCTGTTGGATCGGAAGGTGAGGGCTAGGGCCATTCCCCCCAGAAATGTCTGGGACCTGTTGGATCGGAAGGTGAGGGCTAGGGCCATTCCCCCCAGAAATGTCTGGGACCTGTTGGATCGGAAGGTGAGGGCTAGGGCCATTCCCCCCAGAAATGTCTGGGACCTGTTGGATCGGAAGGTGAGGGCTAGGGCCATTCCCCCCAGAAATGTCTGGGACCTGTTGGATCGGAAGGTGAGGGCTAGGGCCATTCCCCCCAGAAATGTCTGGGACCTGTTGGATCGGAAGGTGAGGGCTAGGGCCATTCCCCCCAGAAATGTCTGGGACCTGTTGGATCGGAGGGTAAGGGCTAGGGCCATTCCCCCCAGAAATGTCTGGGACCTGTTGGATCGGAAGGTGAGGGCTAGGGCCATTCCCCCCAGAAATGTCTGGGACCTGTTGGATCAGAAGGTGAGGGCTAGGGCCATTCCCCCCAGAAATGTCTGGGACCTGTTGGATCAGAAGGTGAGGGCTAGGGCCATTCCCCCCAGGTGCCTTGGTGGAAGAGTGGGGAAACATCTCACAGCAAGAACTGGCAAATCTGGTGCAGTCCATGAGGAGGAGATGTAGTACTTAATGATACTGACTGTTACTTTTAACCCCTCCCCTTTGTTCAGGGACACATTATTCCATTTATGTGAGTCACGTGTCTGTGGAACTTGTTCAGTTTATGTCTCAGTTGTTGAATCTTGTCATGTTCATACAAATATTTACACATGTTAAATTTGCTGAAAATAAACGTAGTTGACAGTGAGAGGACTTTTCTTTTTTTGCTGAGTTTATTATTGGAGCTTTTCGAGTTCACTTTGTCGCTCCTCTCTTGGATTCCTTCTACTACAGCAGTGAATGTAATGTAAGTGCGCCAGATTCGGCCCTTGTTAACACTGCCTCTCTCGCGGGGAAACAACTATTTGACGTTTGCAATCTTTCACACCAGGCTAGACTTGGCTTGGCGCCTAATGGGAACAAAGATGGCTGCCATGATCAAAGTATAATTCACCAGCAAAGTCCCTGATATTGATAAGACGCGGCTCTGCAGCGACGAAGCTGTACAGTAAATTGCTTTAATCTCGGGGTGTAATTTATCACTCTGCACCACGATCTAAGGCAGGGTGAGGGGAGGCTCACCGCTGAAGTCAATCCCAAAAGGAAAGAAACCAGGAAATCCAATCCTTTGCCCCTAAAGCTGTTTTGACAATACTTGTCGAGGAAGTAGAATAGAGAGCCGACACTAAACAATATGTACGTGCATTTATTGTTGTCTTATTTCTCCTTTATATTTAATATTCAAAACATTGATATGTATGTTGATTAAACACCTGTAAGTGTCTCAATTCCTTTCAGACCAGGCATGTTATGTGGTTAAACTATGGGAACCCTCTATGCAGCCTCTAGGAAGATCAGTATACAGTAGCGGTCTGCATGTGCCAAGGGTTGTCAACTAATATGTGCTTATGTCATGACAAGTGGAAGCTGTGGTGAAATGATGTCTTAATTAATAAAGGGATTTAAATTATAATGTAGAGAGAATCTTACAGCAAATGTAGCTACGTAGCCTACTGTCTTAGCCTACTGGTACTGCTTACAGTTTTGTATCTGCCAAGATTTCTACATCTCTGACCTTTCACTGTTCGTAGCCCTCGCTTTCATCACAAATAGTAGCAGAATTTCTAATCAATCAGGGAGGGAAGGAGCATGGTGGTTTGAGATGTGATGTTGGTGTTGCAGGAAAGACATCATCCTCAAACTGCTATTGATGTGAATGTCAAGAACGGTGAGGCAGCCCGAGGCACACAGATCACTAAAGGAACGCAGAACAAAGCACTCACTGTAATTAGCAGACAGCCTTCCACTCCCTCCACAACCTGCCACTATGACATCACCGCCCGGGTTCTGAAGGAAGTGTTATTTTTACCATACAATGTTTTCAACTGAGATATTTGAGACACATTGACATGCGTGATTAGATTGCGCATGTTCATTGTTACTGTAATTATTATTCAACATGTCCTCAACTTGGATTTGATCTCAAAATCTCTTGGAGGATCTTCCTGCTACGCCACCACGTCAACGTGTCAATTATCAGTTCATCTGACTGTTTCTCTCATCATTGATTTCATGGACTTATTTAAGCAATGTTTTTATTTTGGCATAATTGTCTAATGTTGGTAGGGCATGTTACTCTGTTTTACTGTTACTCCGTAATAAATCATAAATACATGTTTATGTAACAGGAACAGAGACCTGGAGGTGTATCAGGAACAGAGACCTGGAGGTGTAACAGGAACAGAGACCTGGAGGTGAAGCAGGAACAGAGACCTGGAGAGGTGTAACAGGAACAGAGACCTGGAGGTGAAGCAGGAACAGAGACCTGGAGGTGAAGCAGGAACAGAGACCTGGAGAGGTGTAATAGGAACAGAGACCTGGAGAGGTGTAACAGGAACAGAGACTTGGAGGTGTAACAGGAATAGAGACGTGGAGAGGTGTAACAGGAACAGAGACTTCGAGGTGAAGCAGGAACAGAGACCTGGAGGTGTAACAGGAACAGAGACCTGGAGGTGTAGCAGGAACATTGGAATGCTATAAACCAAGAGATTGTGAGTTCTAATCCCAGATGAGGACATGTTGAATATTAATTACTGTATAAATGAACATGCGCAATGTAATCGTGTGTCAAACATGTAAGTTGAAAACGTTGTGCGTTATGTGCAGTGTTTGTAGCTAGTTCCACAGCTTTTTGTTTAGGTAAGATTCCCAAATAACCATTTGTAGTTGAATGAACATATGAGACCATTTTAGCAAACACATCATTTTTAAATTGACTGAATTTTTGCAGAAGTTTTTTCAAGTTTGGGGCAACTAAAAATGTCAAGTTCAAGTAACAATTTGACTGAGAAGTTGAGTAAACAAAAAAAAAAAGGCTGTGGAAGCAGTTAATTAAAGAGATTATCCCATACTTTTGTGTACCATTTAGCCAGTAGTTCTGGAAAGTAGCACTCACGAGCCAAAAAGACGAGGATTTCCTGGCTTACTGAGGTAAGACAGCAATTTTGCTCATAGTTGATGTATAACCAACACACATCCAGCTCAAAGCGGGAGGTTTAAAAAAAATACTTTCTTAGTCGCCAAAGTACCGGAGCATGTCTTTAATAATATTTAGTTAAAATAACTAGATATTTTTTTACATTGCACGATAATACAAACTGACAAATGACTACTGTACAGATACAAGTACACACACAGTATTATGTGGCTGTAACGGTTTTCTTCGTGAGAAGGAGAGTCGGACCAAAATGCAGCGTGTAGATTGCGATCCATGTTTTAATGAACAAACGTAAAACACGAATCAAAGCAAACACTACAAAATAAAGAACGTGATGAACGTAACGAAAACCTAAAACAGCCTATCTGGTGAAAAACACATAGACAGGAACAATCACCCACAAACACACAGTGAAACCCAGGCTACCTAAATATGGTTCCCAATCAGAGACAATGACGAACACCTGCCTCTGACTGAGAACCATATCAGGCTGAACATAGAAATAGACAAACAAGACATGAAACATAGAATGCCCACTCAGATCACACCCTGACCAATCAAAACATAGAAAATACAAAGTAAACTATGGTCAGGGCGTGACAGTACCCCCCCCCCAAGGTGCGGACTCCGGCCGCAAAACCTGAACCTATAGGGGAGGGTCTGGGTGGGCATCTGTCCGCGGTGGCGGCTCTGGCGCTGGACGTGGACCCCACTCCATGACAGTTTTAATCCCCCTCCTAAACGTCCCTAAATAGGTTACCCACCACAATGATAACATGGGACAGAGGGACAGCTCGGGACAGAGGTAACTCGGGACAGATGGGTAGCTCAGCACTGAGAGGAAGCTCAGCACTGAGAAGAAGCTCAGCACTGAGAAGAAGCTCAGCACTGAGAAGAAGCTCAGCACTGAGAAGAAGCTCAGCACTGAGAGGAAGCCCAGGCAGGTAGTAGAAACTACCAGAACCTGGCTGGCTGGCGGTTTCAGCAGATCCTGGTCGACTAGCAGATCTGGAAGAATCTGGTCGACTGGCGGATCTGGGAGAATCTGGTCGACTGGCGGATCTGGGAGAATCTGGTCGACTGGCGGATCTGGGAGAATCTGGTCGACTGGCGGATCTGGGAGAATCTGGTCGACTGGCGGATCTGGGAGAATCTGGTCGACTGGCGGATCTGGGAGAATCTGGTCGACTGGCGGATCTGGGAGAATCTGGTCGACTGGCGGATCTGGAAGAGTCTGGACGACTGGCAGATCTGGAAGAGTCTGGACTACTGGCAGATCTGGAAGAGTCTGGTCGACTGGCAGATCTGGAAGAGTCTGGACGACTGGCAGATCTGGAAGAGTCTGGACGACTGGCAGATCTGGAAGAGTCTGGTCGACTGGCAGATCTGGAAGAGTCTGGACGACTGGCAGATCTGGAAGAGTCTGGACGACTGGCAGATCTGGAAGAGTCTGGACGACTGGCAGATCTGGAAGAGTCTGGACGACTGGCAGATCTGGAAGAGTCTGGACGACTGGCAGATCTGGAAGAGTCTGGACGACTGGCAGATCTGGAAGAGTCTGGACGACTGGCAGATCTGGAAGAGTCTGGACGACTGGCAGATCTGGAAGAGTCTGGACGACTGGCAGATCTGGAAGAGACTGGTCGACACAGACTGGCTGCTCTGGCTGCTCCATGCTGACTGGCAGCTCTGGCTGCTCCATGCTGGCAGACTGCTCTGGCTGCTCCATGCTGACTGGCAGCTCTGGCTGCTCCATGCTGACTGGCTGCTCCAAGATGACTGGCAGCTCTGGCTGCTCCATGCTGACTGGCTGCTCCATGCTGACTGGCTGCTCCATGCTGACTGGCAGCTCTGGCTGCTCCATGCTGACTGGCTGCTCTGGCTGCTCCATGCTGACTGGCTGCTCTGGCTGCTCCATGCTGACTGGCTGCTCCATGCTGACTGGCGGCCCTGGCTGCTCCATGCTGACTGGCGGCCCTGGCTGCTCCATGCTGACTGGCGGCCCTGGCTGCTCCATGCTGACTGGCGGCCCTGGCTGCTCCATGCTAACTGGCAGCTCTGGCGGCTCCTTGCAGACTGGCAGCTCTGGCGGCATCCTGCAGACAGGCAGCTCTGGCGGCTCCTTGCAGACTGGCAGCTCCTTACAGACTGGCAGCTCTATGCAGACTGGCAGCTCCTTGCAGACTGGCAGCTCCTTGCTAACTGGCAGCTCTATGCTAACTGGCAGCTCTATGCTAACTGGCAGCTCTATGCTAACTGGCAGCTCTATGCTAACTGGCAGTTCTATGCTAACTGGCAGTTCTGAACAGGCGGGAGACTCCGGCAGCGCTGTAGAGAAGGAAGGCTCTAACAGCGCTAAACAGGCGGGAGACTCCGACAGCGCTGGAGAGGAGGGCTCCGACAGCGCTGGACAGGCGAGGCGCACTATAGGCCTGATGCGTGGTGCTGGCACTGGTGGTACTGGGCCGAGGACACGCACAGGAAGCCTGGTGCGGGGAGCTGCTACCGGAGGACTGGGGTGTGGAGGTGGTACTGGAAAAACCGGACCGTGCAGGCGCACTGGAGCTCTTGAGCACCGAGCCTGCCCAACCTTACCTGGTTGAATACTCACGGTCGCCCTGCCAGTGCGGCGAGGTGGAATAGCCCGCACTGGACTATGCAGGCGAACCGGAGACACCGAGCGCAAGGCTGGTGCCATGTAAACCGGCCCAAGGAGACGCACTGGGGACCAGCTGCGTAGAGCCGGCTTCATGGCATTAGGCTCGACGCTCAATCTAGCCCGGCAGACACGCGGAGCTGGAATATACCGCACCGGGCTATGCACCCGCACTGGAGACACCGTGCGCACCACTGCATAACACGGTGCCTGTCCGGTCTCTCTAGCCCCCCGGTAAGCACAGGGAGTCTGCCCAGGTCTCCTACCTGGCATAGCCATACTCCCTGTTAGCCCCCCCCCAAGAAATTTTTGGGGCTGCCTCTCAGGCTTCCATCCGCGTCGCCGTGCTGCCTTCTCATACCAGCGCCTCTCTGCTTTCACCGCCTCCATTCTACGGTAACCTTCCTCGCACTGCTCCAGCGAATCCCAGGCGGGCTCCGGCACTCTCCCTGGGTCGGCCGCCCACCTGTCGATCTCCTCCCAAGTAGTATACTCCATACTGTACTCCTCCTTGGGCTGTTCCTGTTGTTTCTTCTCCCGCTGCACCTTAGTGCGGCTACACTCCCCTGGTTTAGCCCAGGGTCCTCTCCCGTCGAGGATTTCCTCCCATGTCCAGAAATCCTTATTGCGCTTCTCCTCGCGCTGCTCCTGCCTGTTGACACGCTGCTTGGTCCGTTGGTGGTGGGTGATTCTGTAACGGTTTTCTTCGTGAGAAGGAGAGTCGGACCAAAATGCAGCGTGTAGATTGCGATCCATGTTTTAATGAACAAACGTAAAACACGAATCAAAGCAAACACTACAAAATAAAGAACGTGATGAACGTAACGAAAACCTAAAACAGCCTATCTGGTGAAAAACACATAGACAGGAACAATCACCCACAAACACACAGTGAAACCCAGGCTACCTAAATATGGTTCCCAATCAGAGACAATGACGAACACCTGCCTCTGACTGAGAACCATATCAGGCTGAACATAGAAATAGACAAACAAGACATGAAACATAGAATGCCCACTCAGATCACACCCTGACCAATCAAAACATAGAAAATACAAAGTAAACTATGGTCAGGGCGTGACAGTGGCGACATTTTGGTGACCTCCTATAGTGGATCCCCCACAACGATACAGACCTATAGGCCTTTAGGCAACATATGGATTCCACTGTTTATGGTCGAATGATCATTTCATGCATGACTTATTCATTTCCCTATAACGCAAAGGATTGTGGGAAAATCATTGAACTAGATTAAGATATATTGCCTTGCTGCATGGGGCTAGAACTAAGATAACATAATTCAGAAAAGATTTACCAAACCGTGTTAAATTAATCTCAGCACATTGTTCTGCAAGGGGAAATTAGTATTTATCAGGGACAAATATTTACATATATTATGCTAAAACAATGCCCTACAAAATCTTCTGTTTGCTTGATGACTCGTCAAGTAGCTGCATGATTTTCAGAGTAAAACCGTGCCTGAACGCAGCTTTTCTCTGGTTGAGATGGACTTCCTGTTTGCTGCATCTGTTAGTTCTGCCCCGGGGGGAATCCAGATGGGCTGAGGCAGCCTTATAACAATATAGACGGAGGAGGATAGAGGAAAATAACCATTCAACGCTGTCGTCATAACATCTCTAACATGCCCAATATCCCATAAGGCCGAGCCTAGGGTTTCATATTTCTATATGTTCTGTATGTGACATAAAACACTTCCAGTGTGTTACCAAATACTAAACTATGTATGTCACATCTTCCTCCAACTCGTGTAGCTACAACAGCAAATGAGAATGTCTTACATGAACTGTTATGTAGCAGTATGTATCAACTACAGTACATGTCTGAATCATAAGTATCTAGCTACAGCTAAACTGTATCGACTCCTTACAGTCCAGAGGTAGATTGGAAGTGTGGATGAGGCAGTTACTGTTTCAGCAAGCGTGTTATTTTATAGTGACCAGGCAGGCAGGTTCCCGGTCAGCTCACTAGGAGCCCCTCTCCTCTCCTCTCCTCTCCTCTCCTCTCCTCTCCTCTCCTCTCCTCTCCTCTCCTCTCCTCTCCTCTCCTCTCCTCTCCTCTCCTCTCCTCTCCTCTCCTCTCCTCTCCTCTCCTCTCTTCTCTTCTCTTCTCTTCTCTTTTCTTTTCTTTTCTTTTCTTTTCTTTTCTTTTCTTTTCTTTTCTTTTCTTTTCTTCTCTTCTCTTCTCCTCTTCTCTCCTCCCTCTGGGCTGTTCAGATCTGTTTGATAGCATTTAGCAGGACAAGTACATGTCAACTGCAGCTGACCTCGCCAATTATCACCCTGACAGAGAACTAATGACAGGATTCCTATTCACTGGTACTGATATAGGGAACCTGTTAGCGGCTGGATAGACATCACTCACACCATAGTCATTGTTCATTGACCAATGTTGACATTTTTTTACGAGGTAGGAAGTGAAGTGCTCTGTTGAAACCAATGCAAAAACATTCCTAAAGCGTGACCTGTAGATTGAAAACCGCTGACAGTATTCCTATTCACCGTTACTACTATGGGCAGCCTTATGGCTGATAGATTCCTGTTCACCGTAACTACTATGGGCAGCCTTATGGCTGATAGATTCCTGTTCACCGTAACTACTATGGGCAGCCTTATGGCTGATAGATTCCTGTTCACCGTAACTACTATGGGCAGCCTTATGGCTGATAGATTCCTGTTCACCGTAACTACTATGGGCAGCCTTGTGGCTGATAGATTCCTATTCACCATTACTACTATGGGCAGCCTTATGGCTGATAGATTCCTATTCACCATTACTACTATGGGCAGCCTTGTGGCTGATAGATTCCTATTCACCATTACTACTATGGGCAGCCTTATGGCTGATAGATTCCTATTCACCATTACTACTATGGGCAGCCTTATGGCTGATAGATTCCTGTTCACTGGTACTACTATGGGCAGCCTTATGGCTGATAGATTCCTATTCACCATTACTACTATGGGCAGCCTTATGGCTGATAGATTCCTATTCACCATTACTACTATGGGCAGCCTTGTGGCTGATAGATTCCTATTCACCATTACTACTATGGGCAGCCTTATGGCTGATAGATTCCTATTCACCATTACTACTATGGGCAGCCTTATGGCTGATAGATTCCTGTTCACTGGTACTACTTTGGACATCATTATGGCTGCAGGATTTCTACACAGGGGAAGGTAAGTTCATTATTGCATAGTGGGGTGATTCAAACTGTTGTTAGTAGCCATATCAGTGAGTTCAGTGAGTTCAGTCCTCTGTGCAATGGGAGGCCAATTCACTTTGTTAGTGTGCAGTGGTTAACTAGTTTGTTAGTGGACGTCTCTGTTAAAACACTGACAAACAGAGCAATATGTACTGTGATGAATTGAAAGATAAGTTCTGGATGGTGCTTTGACAAAAAAACCTCAAAGTAAAATGAGTAAAAGGATTCACTAACCTCCACTGCGTGTTAGCTATCATTATGTATTTAACCAGTAATACTCGTAGCCACACCTCATTTCCTTTCAAGGTTGAAATCCAATGGAGTTTAATGGACAGACTACATACCTTGTTATGCCTTATATCAGCAGGGTTCAGCAGGGCTACATACCTTGTTATGCCTTATATCAGCAGGGCTACATACCTTGTTATGCCTTATATCAGCAGGGCTACATACCTTGTTATGCCTAATATCAGCAGGGTTCAGCAGGGCTACATACCTTGTTATGCCTAATATCAGCAGGGCTACATACCTTGTTATGCCTAATATCAGCAGGGTTCAGCAGGGCTACATACCTTGTTATGCCTAATATCAGCAGGGTTCAGCAGGGCTACATACCTTGTTATGCCTAATATCAGCAGGGTTCAGCAGGGCTACATACCTTGTTATGCCTAATATCAGCAGGGTTCAGCAGGACTACATACCTTGTTATGCCTAATATCAGCAGGGTTCAGCAGGGCTACATACCTTGTTATGCCTAATATCAGCAGGGTTCAGCAGGGCTACATACCTTGTTATGCCTAATATCAGCAGGGCTACATACCTTGTTATGCCTTATATCAGCAGGGTTCAGCAGGGCTACATACCTTGTTATGCCTTATATCAGCAGGGTTCAGCAGGGCTACATACCTTGTTATGCCTTATATCAGCAGGGTTCAGCAGGGCTACATACCTTGTTATTCCTTATGTCCGCAGGGTTCAGCAGGGCTACATACCTTGTTATGCCTTATATCAGCAGGGTTCAGCAGGGCTACATACCTTGTTATTCCTTATGTCCGCAGGGTTCAGCAGGGCTACACATTCTGATCCATGATGTTAATTCACAGGTCAAGATTCCTCTGATATCAGCAATCAGAGTCAAATCCATACTGTACCTCACAGGATGAGATGGAGCCTTCACTGTGACCTATAATCAATGACTTAGAATCTCCATTCACTGTGACCTATAATCAATGACTTAGAATCTCCATTCACTGTGACCTATAATCAATGACTTTGAATCTCCATTCACTGACCTATAATCAATGACTTTGAATCTCCATTCACTGTGACCTATATTCAATTACTTAGAATCTCCATTCACTGTGACCTATAATCAATTACTTAGAATCTCCATTCACTGACCTATAATCAATTACTTAGAATCTCCATTCACTGACCTATAATCAATTACTTAGAATCTCCATTCACTGACCTATAATCAATTACTTAGAATCTCCATTCACTGTGACCTATAATCAATGACTTAGAATCTCCATTCACTGTGACCTATAATCAATTACTTAGAATCTCCATTCACTGTGACCTATAATCAATTACTTAGAATCTCCATTCACTGTGACCTATAATCAATTACTTAGAATCTCCATTCACTGTGACCTATAATCAATGACTTAGAATCTCCATTCACTGACCTATAGTCAAGTGACTTAGAATCTCCATTCACTGTGACCTATAATCAATTACTTAGAATCTCCGTTCACTGTGACCTATAATCAATTACTTAGAATCTCCATTCACTGACCTATAGTCAAGTGACTTAGAATCTCCATTCACTGTGACCTATAGTCAATTACTTAGAATCTCCATTCACTGTGACCTACAGTCAGTGACTGAGAATCCCCTCCACTGTGACCTACAGTCAGTGACTGAGAATCCCCTCCACTGTGACCTTCAGTCAGTGACTGAGAATCCCCTCCACTGTGACCTTCAGTCAGTGAATGAGAATCCCCTCCACTGTGACCTACAGTCAGTGAATGAGAATCCCCTCCGCTGTGACCTACAGTCAGTGACTGAGAATCCCCTCCACTGTGACCTACAGTCAGTGACTGAGAATCCCCTCCACTGTGACCTTCAGTCAGTGAATGAGAATCCCCTCCACTGTGACCTACAGTCAGTGAATGAGAATCCCCTCCACTGTGACCTACAGTCAGTGAATGAGAATCCCCTCCACTGTGACCTACAGTCAGTGAATGAGAATCCCCTCCACTGTGACCTACAGTCAGTGAATGAGAATCCCCTCCACTGTGACCTTCAGTCAGTGAATGAGAATCCCCTCCACTGTGACCTACAGTCAGTGACTGAGAATCCCCTCCACTGTGACCTTCAGTCCGTGAATGAGAATCCCCTCCACTGAACCCAACCCCTGGACAGAAACAGATAGAAGAGCTTCAGTATGTAAGAAGTGCTGCGCCCTAAATTGTACATGTGAGCTACCAGTGAGCCTTGCAGGGAGGTCTATACCATTCTAAACCCCATGAGGATTTGTCTTGAAGTTGCCAAGATGACAGGAGTGAGCCTACGTGACTCCTAGACCACACAGAACTCCTAATAAATATACTATTATGTCAAAGTGGGATTATAGTGCGGTCTGGCTACACGAGGTAAGAAGACATATTGTTATCATAGATTTACAACAGGCCACAACCCTGATCCGGTAAACAGAAGAAAAAAAACATGCAGCACGATATGACAACATGAAGGAAAACGATGACATTTTTTAGACATGGGTGAAAGAGCAAAAGCAACCCCCCCCCCCCCCACCCCACCCCATGCACAATTACAAAACACCAATAATACATTAAGATTTGTTGTTGTGATGCCTCTAAACTTCCAACTTCCACTATAATCCCCAGGATGCATTTTACATTTTTATTTTAACACCTAAGGGAAATGTAGAGAGGTATCTTTCTCTGACCAACAATACAAGCAGACTGCTGTATCTCATGTATTATTCATGATACGGTCTCTGTGCTGTAGTTCACTGTAGAGGGCATCTTCTGGCTTAGGGCAGAGAGGTATAAGTTCAGCACAGGGGAATAGCGAGCCAGGCCTGTCTCTCTAGTTGGATGGAGAGGAGCTGAAGAATTTCAGTGTTTTTATACATCTCAGCCATATGGTGTGGTAACCTATCTGTAATTTATGGTGTGGTAACCTATCTGTAATTCATGGTGTGGTAACCTATCTGTAATTTATGGTGTGGTAACCTATCTGTAATTTATGGTGTGGTAACCTATCTGTAATTTATGGTGTGGTAACCTATCTGTAATTTATGGTGTGGTAACCTATCTGTAATTTATGGTGTGGTAACCTATCTGTAATTTATGGTGTGGTAACCTGTCTGTAATTTATGGTGTGGTAACCTATCTGTAATTTATGGTGTGGTAACCTATCTGTAATTTATGTGTCTGGATGTCTCTTCAAACTCTGGAATATGTCAAATCAAATCAAATCAAAGTGTATTTGTCACGTGCGCCAAATACAACCTTACAGTGAAATGCTTACTTAAAGGCTTAAACCAATAGTGCAAAAAAACAGGTGTTAGGTGAACAATAGGTAGGTAAACAAATAAAACAACAGTAAAAAAACAGGCTATAAAAGTAGCGAGGCTATATACAGACACCGGTTAGTCAGGCTGATTGAGGTAGTGTGTACATGTAGATATGGTTAAAATGACTATGCATATATGATGAACAGAGAGTAGCAGTAGCGTAAAAGAGAGATTGGCGGGTGGTGGGTGGGGCACAATGCAGATAGCCTGGTTAGACAATGTGCGGGAGCACTGGTTGTTCTTCCTAATTGAGGTAGTATGTATATGAATGTATAGTTAAAGTGACTATGCATATATGATAAACAGAGAGTAGCAGCAGCGTAAAAAATAAATGTTGGGGGAGGCACACAATGCAAATAGTCCGGGTAGCCATTTGGTTACCTGTTCAGGAGTCTTATGGCTTGGGGGTAAAAACTGTTGAGAAGCCTTTTTGTCCTAGACTTAGCCCTCCGGTACCGCTTGCCATGCGGTAGTAGAGAGAACGGTTTATGACTGGGGTGGCTGGGGTCTTTGACAATTTTTAGTGCCTTCCTCTGACACCGCCTGGTGTAGAGGGAAATAGGCTTTGTCATACCCTCTTCACGGCTGTCTTGGTGTGTTTGGACCATTCTAGTTTGTTGTTGATGTGGACACCAAGGAACTTGAAGCTCTCAACCTGCTCCAATACAGCCCCGTCGATGAGAATGGGGGCGTGCTCGGTCCTCCTTTTTCTGTAGTCCACAATCATCTCCTTAGTCTTGGTTACATTGAGGGATGGGTTGTTATTCTGGCACCACACGGCCAGGTCTCTGACCTCCTCCCTATAACCTATCTCGTCGTTGCCGGTGATCAAGCCTACCACTGTTGTGTCGTCTGCAAACTTAATGATGGTGTTGGAGTTGTGCCTGGCCATGCAGTCGTGGGTGAACAGGGAGTATAGGAGGGGACTGAGCACTCACCCCTGGGGAGCTCCAGTGTTGAGGATCAGCGTGGCAAATGTGTTGCTACCTACCCTCACCACCTGGGGGCAGCCCGTCAGGAAATCCAGGATCCAGTTGCAGAGGGAGGTGTTTAGTCCCATGATCCTTAGCTTAGTGATGAGCTTTGAGGGTACTATGGTGTTGAACGCTGAGCTGTAGTCAATGAATAGCATTCTCACATAAGTGTTCCTTTTGTCCAGGTGGGAAAGGGCAGTGTGGAGTGCAATAGAGATTGCATCATCTGTGGATCTGTTTGGGCGGTATGCAAATTGGAGTGGGTCTAGGGTTTCTGGGATAATGGTGTTGATGTGAGCCATTACCAACCTTTCAAAGCACTTCATGGCTACAGACGTGAGTGCTACGCGTCTGTAGTCATTTGGGCAGGTTGCCTTTGTGATCTTGGGCACAGGGACTATGGTGGTCTGCTTGAAACATGTTGGTATTACAGACTCAATTAGTGACATGTTGAAAATGTCAGTGAAGACACCTGCCAGTTGGTCAGCACATGCCCGGAGCACATGTCCTGGTAATCTGTCTGGCCTCGCAGCCTTGTGTATGTTGACCTGTTTAAAGGTCTTACTCACGTCGGCTATGGAGAGCGTGACTACACAGTCGTCCGGGAACAGCTGATACTCTCATGCATGCCTCAGTGTTGCTTGCCTCGAAGCGATCATAGAAGTGATTTAGCTCGTCTGGTAGGCTCGTGTCACTGGACAGCTCGCGGCTGTGCTTCCCTTTGTAGTCTGTAATAGTTTGCAAGCCCTGCCACATAAGACGAGCGTCGGAGCCGATGTAGTATGATTCAATCTTAGCCCTGTATTGACGCTTTGCCTGTTTGATGGTTCGTCGCAGGTCATAGCAGGATTTCTTGTAAGTTTCTGGGTTAGAATCCCGCACATTGAAAGCGGCAGCTCCTCCCTTTAGCTCAGTGCGTATGTTGCCTGTAATCCATGGCTTCTGGTTGGGGTATGTACGTACAGTCACTGTGGGGACGACGTCCTCGATGCACTTATTGATAAAGCCAGTGACTGATGTGGTGTGCTCCTCAATGCCATCAGAAGAATCCCGGAACATGTTCCAGTCTGTGATAGAAAAACAGTCCTGTAGTTTAGCATCTGCTTCTTCTGACCACTTTTGTATAGACCGAGTCACTGGATGCTTCCTTTTTTAATTTTAGCTTGTAAGTAGGAATCAGGCGGATAGAGTTGTGGTGGGATTTACCAATTAGAGGTTGAGGGAGAGCTTTGTACGCATCTCTGTGTGTGGAGTAAAGGTGATCTAGATTTTTTTCCCCTCTGGTTGAACATTTAACATGTGGATGGAAATTTGGTAGAACTGATTTGTTTCCCTGCATTAAAGTCTCCGGCCACTAGGAGCGCCGCCTCTGGGTGAGTGGTTTCCTGTTTGCTTATTTCCTTATACAGCTGACTGAGTGCGGTCTTAGTGCCAGCATCTGTCTGTGGAGGTAAATAAACAGCCACGAAAAGTATAGCTGAAACCTCTATAGGCAAGTAGTGTGGCCTGCAATTTATCACAATATACTCTACTTCAGGCGAGCAAAATCTAGAGACTTCCCTAGATTTCGTGCACCAGCTGTTGTTTACAAATATGCACAGGCCCCGCCCCCCCAGGCTTTGTCTAATCCGAGGTGAGTGATCTTTGTCCTGATATCCAGAAGATCTTTGTCTAATCCGAGGTGAGTGATCTTTGTCCTGATATCCAGAAGATCTTTGTCTAATCCTAGGTGAGTGATCTTTGTCCTGCTCTTTTTTTGCCATAAAATACGGTTGCAGAAACATTATGTACAAATAAGTTACAAATAAAGTGAACCAAAATAAACACATAATAGCACAATTGGATAGGCGCCCGTAAAACTGCTGCCATTTCTTCCGGCACCATGTCATGTCTTTGTCATTTGTCATGAGTCTTGTTTATAGTAACCAAACACACACACACACACACACAGACACGGACACACACACATGCACACAGACGCGCACACACACACACACACACACACACACACACACACACACACACACACACACACACACACACACACACACACACACACACACACACACACACACACACACACACACACACACACACACACTGTCTTAACTTTATATGCATACCCCATGGGCCCATGTATGTTGATCATTGATCATGATTTCCTGTTGACCTCTCAATAACTCAACATACAGGCTCTCTCTCTCTCCTTCCTGGTTGACCTCTCAATAACTAAACATACAGGCTCTCCTTCTCCTTCCTGGTTGACCTCTCAATAACTCAACATATAGGCTCTCTGTCTCCTTCCTGTTGACCTCTCAATAACTCAACATACAGGCTCTCCTTCTCCTTCCTGTTGACCTCTCAATAACTCAACATA
The DNA here is from genome assembly GCF_057628025.1 of Oncorhynchus mykiss. Lineage (NCBI taxonomy): Eukaryota > Metazoa > Chordata > Actinopteri > Salmoniformes > Salmonidae > Oncorhynchus > Oncorhynchus mykiss. The sequence continues at coordinate 35,510,941 of NC_143035.1, read as the reverse complement.
TAGGCTCTCTGTCTCCTTCCTGTTGACCTCTCAATAACTCAACATACAGGCTCTCTCTCCTTCCTGGTTGACCTCTCAATAATTAAACATACAGGCTCTCCCTCTCGTTCCTGGTTGACCTCTCAATAACTCAACATATAGGCTCTCTGTCTCCTTCCTGGTTGACCTAACAATAACTCAACATACAGGCCCTCTCCTTCTCCTTCCTGTTGACCTCTCAATAACTCAACATATAGGCTCTCTCTCTCCTTCCTGGTTGACCTAACAATAACTCAACATACAGGCTCTCTCTCTCCTTCCTGGTTGACCTCTCAATAACTCAACATACAGGCTCTCTCTCTCCTTCCTTGTTGACCTCTCAATAACTCAACATACAGGCTCCCTCTCTCCTTCCATGAGCACACAATTACGTCGAGTGACAAGTTCATTTTTCTCCTGCTGAATAGATTGAGTCATTGATTTTAATCTTGGAGCCGTATGGCGGTTTTGATTAATGAAATGAAAGGACCTTTTCCCAAAGCACTACAGAGAATATGTTGCCTGTTTACTCTACTTCTACCACTGTGATAATCTTCTGACACTTACAGTGCAATGTACAACTGAGCTCAGAAACGGACAAGGGGAAATCTTTGGGGTCCATTGCTGAAAACAGGTAACCTTGACCTTGGGGTTATTGATGATATTGATGGTATTGATGGTTCATAATAATAGATTTTAATATGGTAATATATTTAAATGTAGCAGGAGCTCAATGTGTATATGAAGGACTCTCACACCTTGTACCTGTAGTAAAGAAAGCCTTGACTACACTTCTACAATAGAAATGGACTCCCAGGTTAAAATGTATTTGACATTGTGACCAGTGATGTCTTACCAAACGCAGAGCTAATGCCTATAATAGTATGTCCCCAAGGACAATCGCTGCTGATGCAGGGACAAAGAGACCGCTCCTCTATGGCTGTAGAGACCAGGTTGTAGCCCTACAATTTATCAGTCTGGCTAAATTAGGGAGATTGCTAAATGTGGTCCCTTGTGCGAATGTGAAGAAATGTGGCTTTTAATGTGATTGCCAGAGGCAGCTGTGCCATAACTCAAGGTTAAGGTTGGTTGCAGAAAGGGAATCTTTTTTTTTTTTATATGAGGGCATTTACAATGTGATGATGCCAAACATACTTTAATGAGAAGTGGGAGAAGTGCTTTGTGGTCCACCTGTAAATATGGAACAGTGGAGATGTCCTTTTTCATCAGAACTTCTGTCCTGGGGGGGCGAACAAGGATATTTTTTGTTGTTGTTCCATCCACTTACGCTTTGACATTAATGCACACAATAAAACAGAGGCAGAACATTTTAATAATGATTTTGATGACAGATCCAATCACCTTTATTCATGATAACATGACATATTTTATGGGTTAAGAACTACAGGACTCAACTGTATTAACTTCTGAGAGGTCCCATTTAAGTAGAGTATTAAACAGAATTTAGATTTGTGATAGCCCAGTGTGTGTGTGTGTGTGTGAGTGTGTGTGTGTGTGTGTGTGTGTGTGTGTGTGTGTGTGTGTGTGTGTGTGTGTGTGTGTGTGTAATTATCAAGCTACAGAAAGGGGTATCCAATGTGTTCCTTATCCCAGAGGTACCCTTCCTCCCAGACACAGGTGTGCCCATAAAGCGTGACAGATCAATTTCAGATAGCATCCCGTGTCTCCCTCTCTCACAGACAATAGTCTCGCATGACCTGATCTGTTGTTCATTTCAAAAGATAAATAGATTAGCTGTTAACATTTAAAAAATGTTATGAATGAGGATGTTTGTGTTATTGCTACATAGCCTTTATAAGAAGACTATATAGCAATAACTAATCACAGCATTCTCTGTATAGCTAGACTGTGTCTATCCCAAATTACACCCTATTCCCTACAGTATATAGTGAGTGACCAGAGTAGTGCACTATATAGGGAATAGCTTGCCATTTGGGACTGCCTTATTAAGGGAAGAAGCTGAGGAACAACAAGAGATGAATAGGAGGAGGAATACTGAATGGTAAATATCTGGGTAAATAGAATGTATGATGAATTATATGTTCTATTCTATTAGGTAGTAAATGTCGGTATACTTAAAATAATCTATGATTAATTATATTTTCTATTCTATAGGGTGGTAAGCTTGAGCTCTTTCCATGACGTAGGCTGACCAGGTGAATCCAGGTGAAAGCTATGCTTCAATGGTGTTAAATCCACTTCAATCTGTGTAGATGAAGGGGAGGAGACGGGTTAAAGAAGGATTCTTAAGCATTGAGACAATTGAGACATGGATTGTATATCAGGTATGAAGGGAAGACCCAGATGCAGACCCAAATCGAATAAACAATAGTTTAATGTTCCAACAGGGGCAGACAGGTCAAGACAGGCAGAGGTCAGTAAACCAGAGGTGGGGCAACGGTACAGGTCAGCAGGCAGGCTCAGGGTCAGGGGCAGGCAGTGGTCAGGCAGGTGGGCTCAGAGTCAGGACAGGCAAGGCAAATACACAGGGGATAATGGGGAAGATGGGTGACACATGGAGGAGGGTGGAGACAATCACAGAGACAGGTGAAACAGATCAGGGTGTGACAATGTGTATGTGTGCCATTCAGAGGGTGAATTGCCAAGACAAATCATTTAAGTGCCTTTGAAAGGGGCATGGTAGTAGGTGCCAGGCAAACCGGTTTGTGTCAAGAACTGGAACGCTGTTGGGTTTTTCACGCTCAACAGTTTTCCGTGTGTATCAAGAATGGTCCACCAGCCAAAAGACATTCAGAAAAAAGTTGGACAGGAGCGGGGGGGTATTAGGAAGGTGTTCTTAATTTTTTGTCCACTCATTAAAACATAACAGATTAAACACATTTTGGCCAAGGAAGGACTGCCTTTTCAAAGTGCCCTTTGATATTTTAGGTATAAACTGTGCAACAATATTGTTTTTTAAAAGCCTGTTATAAATATATTAATATAGAGAACATGGAGAACTCAATAAATAAGAAAAAATCAGAATAGCCGCACCGCAAGCGGTACCAGAGCGGCAAGTCTAGGACCAGAAGGCTCCTACCCCCAACAGCTTCTACCCTCAAGCCATAAGACTGCTGAACAATTAATAAAATGGCCACCCAGACTACTCACATTGACACGCCCCTCCCTTTGTTTTTACACTACTGCTACTCGCTGTTTATTATCTAAGCATAGTCACTTTACCCCTACCTACATGAACAAAATAACTTAACCTGTACCCCTGCACATTGACTCGGTACACCCTGTATATAGCCTTGTTATTTTCATTGTGTTACTTTTTATTGACTATTTTTACATTATTTAGTAAATATTTTCTTAAATCTTCATTGAACTGAATTGTTGGTTTAAGGGCTTGTAAATAAGCATTTCACTGTAAGGTCTACTACACCTGTTGTATTCGGAGCATGTGACAAATAAAATGTAATTTGACATCCCTCCGTCAACCCTGTGTCACTTTTACAAAGATTTTAACCCACTTAATCCAAACGTTTTTCAAAACAGTTTTCACCATCGTAAAGCCCTAGTTATTTTGTTACTTTGACAAAGTCATTTCTAAAGATTATTATTTAATCCATGTGATTAGTGATTAAGGTACGTCTGTACCTCCTCTAAAGGTCAACCCTGTTACATAAATTGAACTCTGATATGGTGAAACGTTCCTTTGTAAATATTTTTTTTAATAAGAAATATTGAATATCTAATAGTCAAATCATAGAGTATATCAAGGCACAAGGCGAGACCCAGATGCAGACACAGGAGGCAGATGGTTGGAGTCTTACAATGTTTATTAATCCAAAGGGATAGGGAAGAGAATGGTCGTGGACAAAGAGGTCAAAACCAGATCAGAGTCCAGGAGGTACAGAGTGGCAGACAGGCTCGGGGTCAAGGCAGGCAGAATGATCAGGCAGGCGGGTACAGAGTCCAGAAACAGGCAAGGGTCAAAACCGGGAGGACTAGAAAAAGGAGAATAGCAAAAAGCAGAACGGGAAAATCGCTGGTTGACTTGGAAACATACAAGACGAACTGGCACAGAGACACAGGAAACACAGGGATAAATACACTGGTACAGAGAGACAGGAAACACAGGGATAAATACACTGGTACAGAGAGACAGGAAACACAGGGATAAATACACTGGTACAGAGAGACAGGAAACACAGGGATAAATACACTGGCCCAGAGAGACAGGAAACACAGGGATAAATACACTGGTACAGAGAGACAGGAAACACAGGGATAAATACACTGGTACAGAGAGACAGGAAACACAGGGATAAATACACTGGTACAGAGAGACAGGAAACACAGGGATAAATACACTGGCCCAGAGAGACAGGAAACACAGGGATAAATACACTGGTACAGAGAGACAGGACACACAGGGATAAATACACTGGTACAGAGAGACAGGAAACACAGGGATAAATACACTGGTACAGAGAGACAGGAAACACAGGGATAAATACACTGGTACAGAGAGACAGGAAACACAGGGATAAATACACTGGCCCAGAGAGACAGGAAACACAGGGATAAATACACTGGTACAGAGAGACAGGAAACACAGGGATAAATACACTGGTACAGAGAGACAGGAAACACAGGGATAAATACACTGGCCCAGAGAGACAGGAAACACAGGGATAAATACACTGGTACAGAGAGACAGGAAACACAGGGATAAATACACTGGTACAGAGAGACAGGAAACACAGGGATAAATACACTGGTACAGAGAGACAGGAAACACAGGGATAAATACACTGGCCCAGAGAGACAGGAAACACAGGGATAAATACACTGGTACAGAGAGACAGGAAACACAGGGATAAATACACTGGTACAGAGAGACAGGAAACACAGGGATAAATACACTGGTACAGAGAGACAGGAAACACAGGGATAAATACACTGGTACAGAGAGACAGGAAACACAGGGATAAATACACTGGTACAGAGAGACAGGAAACACAGGGATAAATACACTGGTACAGAGAGACAGGAAACACAGGGATAAATACACTGGCCCAGAGAGACAGGAAACACAGGGATAAATACACTGGCCCAGAGAGACAGGAAACACAGGGATAAATACACTGGCCCAGAGAGACAGGAAACACAGGGATAAATACACTGGCCCAGAGAGACAGGAAACACAGGGATAAATACACTGGCCCAGAGAGACAGGAAACACAGGGATAAATACACTGGTACAGAGAGACAGGAAACACAGGGATAAATACACTGGCCCAGAGAGACAGGAAACACAGGGATAAATACACTGGCCCAGAGAGACAGGAAACACAGGGATAAATACACTGGCCCAGAGAGACAGGAAACACAGGGATAAATACACTGGTACAGAGAGACAGGAAACACAGGGATAAGTACACTGGGGAAAATAAGCGACACCTGGAGGGGGTGGAGACAATAACGAGGACAGGTGAAACAGATCAGGGTGTGACCGAGTAAACGCTGGTTCTACTCTTTTTGGCCATTTTCTGGTATTTTGTGGTGGAGAATAACAAGTCAACCCTGTTACACATAGATAGACAGGCTAGAATAACAAGTCATCCCTGTTACCCATAGATAGACAGTCTAGAATAACAAGTCAACCCTGTATTACCAATAGACAGACAGGCTAGAATAACAAGTCAACCCTGTTACCCATAGATAGACAGGCTAGAATAACAAGTCAACCCTGTTACCCATAGACAGACAGGCTAGAATAACAAGTCAACCCTGTTACCCATAGATAGACAGGCTAGAAAAACACATCAACCCTGTTACCCATAGACAGACAGGCTAGAATAACAAGTCAACCCTGTTACCCATAGACAGACAGGCTAGAATAACAAGTCAACCCTGTTACCCATAGATAGACAGGCTAGAATAACAAGTCATCCCTGTTACCCATAGATAGACAGTCTAGAATAACAAGTCAACCCTGTATTACCAATAGACAGACAGGCTAGAATAACAAGTCAACCCTGTTACCCATAGATAGACAGGCTAGAATAACAAGTCAACCCTGTTACCCATAGACAGACAGGCTAGAATAACAAGTCAACCCTGTTACCCATAGATAGACAGGCTAGAAAAACACATCAACCCTGTTACCCATAGACAGACAGGCTAGAATAACAAGTCAACCCTGTTACCCATAGATAGACAGGCTAGAATAACAAGTCAACCCTGTTACCCATAGATAGACACGCTAGAATAACAAGTCAACCCTGTTACCCATAGATAGACAGGCTAGAATAACAAGTCAACCCTGTTACCCATAGATAGACAGGCTAGAATAACAAGTCAACCCTGTTACCCATAGATAGACAGGCTAGAATAACAAGTCAACCCTGTTACCCATAGATAGACAGGCTAGAATAACAAGTCAACCCTGTTACCCATAGATAGACAGGCTAGAATAACAAGTCAACCCTGTTACCCATAGATAGACAGGCTAGAATAACAAGTCAACCCTGTTACCCATAGACAGACAGGCTAGAATAACAAGTCAACCCTGTTACCCATAGATAGACAGGCTAGAATAACAAGTCAACCCTGTTACCCATAGATAGACAGGATAGAAATGTTTTAATCATTTTCTATTTTTTTTGTGAAGCTTGCATTCAATTACCGCTCCCTGTTGCACACACCCCTGTCACAAGAGGATTCGTGGCTTACTAAAGAAGATTTCTTCATCCCAGTTACGGTCAACCTCTGTTACTTTATTTGGAACTCAATTGGCACATACTATATGCTTCTTGTATTCTCCAAAATGTACATAAATGTACTGTAATTTAAGCTTTAAATCTATGTTCTCCCTGCCCCATGGCATAATGTTTAGTATTGCAGGATATTAGTTTTAAAACTGCAACAACAAACCATCTTTCTGCCCCATGACAAAATGTGTAATATTGCAGGATATTTGCTTGCTATTTTTCCCAGGGCCAGTGACTTGGTTCGTCCAGCCATGCACTGCTGAAGTCACAGTTAAACTCATTGTGTGTTGTATTGTTTTGAATCTCACTCATGGTGTGTTCTGATTATGAGAGGTTTCTGATGAATTTTCTATCACAAAAGGGGTCCTGGGACCCAAAAAGTTTGAGAACCCCTGGCCTAAGAGCATGATTTAAGGGCCCCTTAATAAACACAACTAGCTTATTCAATGTCAGTGTTATGGGAAACTATGGCCAACTGTTTTCTACTTTTTCAGAGCAAGAGCTAATTATTTTTAAGCTCAGTCATTTTCTTTATGTATTTATTCTGTTAGATAACTTATTGGGTAATGATAACTAGTGCACTCAGAATGGATGCAACACATTCATTATGTAATGGCAAACTGTATTTAGGAAATGCTGGATTTTCAATCTCACAGCACTGCATTTATTTCACTTATCTCATCCAGGTAGTCGACTGAAGAGTATAAATGAAATAAATCCTTGACTCACGTTTACTATAATCTTACATCTCTATTGCGAAAAACGATTCAAACACTATCTGTCTCCTCAATAGGACAAGACGGAATCCTTTTAAATACTTGAAGACACCATATATCCAACCGTATTCCATTCGTTCTATCCCGTCCGCGTGTCACGTGATCTTTTGGTGACTGCGTTCGGAAAGAGAGCTGCAGGCATTAGAAACGGAATCACGTTTCAGTGGACAATGTGGACAGCGGTGCAGATGAAATACCGCTACTGCAGAAACAGAAAGGGAGAGAGCCTCACTTTAGATGTCTGCATGGATGCAAAACAATATTGATTATACCAAAAAGATTTAACAGAAAAAAACAAGTGGATAATAATGAACAAGATACTTTCTTTCTGCATCCTTTCTTTTTTTGCCGCCCTTGCAACGCTCACTTATCAAAAGTAACCTACATGAACAGTGAAATAAAAAGGAAAATACTTAATTCCGGCTGACCCCCCCCCCCCCCCCCCCCCCCCACAAAGGAAAATAAATACAATTACATAATAGTTGCTTAGACGGTCCAATGATAATTTTAACATGTCAACCACTGTAGACACTGGGGTGTGCAAACAGTCGACTACACTAACAAGTACATAGAAATATGATAACCTAACATTAGACAAATCATGGACTGTTCTCTATTTCCATACCAATGCGCGGGACATTAAAACTCTCCAGATGACAACCCCTCTCTCCAATCCGAGCCGTAGCCTAACTAGTTTGAGCAACATGCCGACCAATGGCAACGTCATGTGGGCGTGTGTTCAAAGGTGAGGTGCTTTTTTTGAGTTTAGTAAATGACTGCAGCAAGAAATACAGTGTTGGTCTGACGTGAGAGCGCTGAGCTATAGGAGGCAATGGAAGAAGAGGCTAATCGCATCCCGATTTCACTACATTTGACATTATTACGAGGAATCTAAATGCAAGAAGACGAAACCGAGTTGTGAGTCCCGAACTTGACCGGACAATGGAAGTAGCTCTCTGCAGCAGTTACATCTCACCCATGGGAGTCAACTACCGAGACACGGCGAGTACCTGCAGAAAAACATCAGTCAGCACCGCCGGGGTAACTACAACTACGTGTGGCTTGAAAGCAACACCTCTGATTTTGGGATGCATATAAGAGAAAGCGTTAAGAAAAAAACACTGACTACGTATGTATATATTTCGTGTAACAACTGTGCAATTCCGCTACTGATCTAGACGTAAGGGGTATACAACCACGTAGTAAAACCTCTTCTAAAATTGAGACATTCATTAAGACGCAGAGCACATGCATTGCCACATTTATCACTGAAGGAGGCATGTTGAAATTGACAAATTCCCCTTGTAACAAAATCCAAATGGATCGCATAGAATAAACGTCGGAAATATCTGTGATATCGTAGCCTAACGTGCTGTACCCTCAAAGCAACAATAACCTGGGCTGAGTAAAATTCCGCAAACCGCGTTTGCCGCTGTCCGTTGTCCTGAAAAAGTACTCATTATTTGGGTTATCCGAATCAATGACGGCGGTCTAAGGAAGAGGGTTTCATGGCCTGGCCGGTTATGAACATATTGTGGTTTTCTTGTGACTCTGGAATCTGAAAAAAAAAAACAACAGAAGAATTGTTCACCTTGGAGGTCCGAAATCATTAAAGAAATTGGAATTCTACTATTGGTACTCCTGGAGCTGTAGGTAGCCCGAATGAGACCGGCAAAAATGTTCCGAATAAACGCTCTCGGGATCTATTTGTGGGAAACAATAGTATTTTTCAGGTAAGGAACATTATTTATTGACTTTAATGTGTTAATTACCATTTTATTGTTCTCATGTGGGCTGCAGTGGGGTCAGAATATGTCCTAACATAGCTTAACATGTGTTGACAAAAGTCTGAATGGAAATAAATCAACGCAGCCAGTTGATTAGGTTTAATCACACGATTGTCAAAAGTTGCGTTGGCTTTATTATATATTTATGTAGGCCTAATCATTCCTCTATTGTGAGTGAGTTGCATTAAGTCACACACTACATTGAATTAAGATGTGTGTGAGAGAGACAGCGAGAGCTAATAGCGAACACTAGTGGTCATCAAACGCTAAACGACGTATTCTCTGATGAGGCATATGTTATCAACAGGCAAGTCAGAGTAAAGGAACTGAGTACACGCTCTCACACACACATCAGGGAAGTTTTGTTGTTGTTGGTGTGTGGGCCTATCCATCACCTACTCACTGAGAAGAGAGATAGATGTCGTGTGTCTGTCTTAATTTCTCTCATGGGGCCAGCGCACTATATGTAAAAGTCTTAGTCTCTATTCAACTATTGTGAATGAAATGGAAAAAATCATGTTATTTTAAGACTTGTATATTTAACAGGATATAAACTGTAACTATGCTGGATGATGACTGTTTTGTTTTCTCCCAGTAACCACACAGTATATCCACCCTGACCAGTAGGAATATTCTAGTTTTGACATGAATGTCTTTGTATGAATTTATCGACTACTATCAAGCTCGTGATCCTCATACACAAAGTGTATTAGTCTCTGTAAATGTGAACAGGGATATCTCCAATGTTCACATTGGAGGGGAGGCAGGTATTCTGTTCAGAGAACAGCTTCTCTCCCATTGGCCCAAACATGGCTCTTTGTCTTTGTTATGCATTGCATGCCTAATCAACATTACATTCTGCATTCTAGAATCAAATGAATCATCAGAGTTATTTTTTAGATGACTTTACATTCTATATTCTATTCTATAGTCCATTGGATTCCATGTACATTCCTTGCAGACAGACAGGGTTTATTTAGCATTCTGGCCAGCGTGTTTAGCTAATGAAGTAGAATCAGGATTTTGCAGCCTCAGCTCCTACTGCTGAACTCTGCAGTTCTGCTTAATTGATATCTCTTTCCCAGTCTCAACCTAGACCCCCAGACCTCATTTCAAATGCAGACTTATTACCAAGAATTGATTACTTTGTCAATGTCAAAACAGCCTGATGAATGCGCATTTTATACATGGACTGTATATACAAACATCTATTTCCGTATAAATTACACATTTCTTTCCGTTAGTGTTCGTTTTTGGCCCATGTGGAAGGTTGCATGCTTGTTTAACGAATGACTATCAGATAAAGTATGCATTTGACACAGTAAGTGAAAACATTGAATTATCTAATTATAGCCTATGTCAGTCTATGTTCATTTGCAAAACATCTGGGAATACTAGTGTTCCGTTCCATCAAAATGAATGACAGGGTAATATTCACTACCAGTTGACCACCAACCATGAAAACCGTGGGAGGAAATTGAGCATTTCAAGCATTCAAAACACATTCTATAACACAGTATATTACACACTATGCACGGTTTATTAAACAGCATATACACCGTAGAGCCCATATGAAACAGGATATACACTGTAGAGCCCATATTAAACAGGATATACACCGTAGAGCCCATATTAAACAAGATATACACTGTAGAGCCCGTATGAAACAGGATATACACTGTAGAGCCCATATTAAACAGGATATACACCGTAGAGCCCATATTAAACAAGATATACACTGTAGAGCCCGTATGAAACAGGATATACACTGTAGAGCCCATATTAAACAGGGTATACACTGTAGAGCCCGTATTAAACAGGATATACACTGTAGAGCCCATATTAAACATGATATACACTGTAGAGCCCATATGAAACAGGATATACACTGTAGAGCCCATATGAAACAGGATATACACTGTAGAGCCCATATTAAACAGGATATACACCGTAGAGCCCATATTAAACAGGATATACACTGTAGAGCCCATATTAAACAGGATATACACTGTAGAGCCCATGTGAAACAGGATATACACTGTAGAGCCCATATTAAACAGGATATACACTGTAGAGCCCATATGAAACAGGATATACACTGTAGAGCCCATATTAAACAGGATATACACTGTAGAGCCCATGTGAAACAGGATATACACTGTAGAGCCCATATGAAACAGGATATACACTGTAGAGCCCATATGAAACAGGATATACACTGTAGAGCCCATATGAAACAGGATATACACTGTAGAGCCCATATGAAACAGGATATACACTGTAGAGCCCATATGAAACAGGATATACACTGTAGAGCCCATATGAAACAGGATATACACTGTAGAGCCCATATTAAACAGGATATACACTGTAGAGCCCATATGAAACAGGATATACACTGTAGAGCCCATATGAAACAGGATATACACTGTAGAGCCCATATGAAACAGGATATACACTGTAGAGCCCGTATTAAACAGGATATACACTGTAGAGCCCATATGAAACAGGATATACACTGTAGAGCCCATATGAAACAGGATATACACTGTAGAGCCCATATGAAACAGGATATACACTGTAGAGCCCGTATGAAACAGGATATACATTGCTTTCTGCAACGTAGCACACCAATGTGTGGAAGTGAACATGTGGCCCAAATCCACTAACAAGAATCCCAGACCATCACTGGAGAATATGTACGCAGCAAATGTGTCCACACATAGTCTCTCGTGAATAAATATTCACTGATTTAAATTACGTTAAAGGCCTTACACTACACTTAATACCTCACAATTGTGCAGAAATATGCTAGTCTCAACAGTGTAGAATGTGTGGTGGTGTGGTGTGTTTTGTTGTTTTTTATAATCTTGTATTTTATGGCCATCTTTGTCACTCTGACACCATGACACATAAATGTTAGTTGTTTTTTTATTATCTTGTATTTTATGTCCATCTTTGTCACTCTGACACCATGACACATAAATGTTAGGGACGTATTACTCTCAGTTGAATAGTGAAATCAACCAAATACATGCACGGGTTTCCATAGCAATATTGGAAATATGGAATCATCTATTTAGGCAAAAAATTTGTTGAATTGACACCTATGGATTTGTGTATCCGTAACATTGCTTTCTATTGTGAACTGGGAAATGTAAAAGCTAATCTATAATTGACTTGATGATTATTTAATGTATTCCCTCCAGTATCACCTGGTCTATAGGCTCGTGAATAGGGCTGCAAAAGGATGGGTATTTTACTGGAAACTTTCCCAGTTTACCAGTAAATTACCAACATTTTGTTTTCTTTCAAGGATTGGATATAATCTAGCACAATACATATTGTGGCCCTTTTGGGTACTTCGTATTTTCCCAGGTCTCTGTAATTATCTCTGGCCTTTATGACATCAAAAAACATTTAAATAGTGACAAAGCTATAAAACATGATCCTACTAAATATTTTAAAAATAAATGTTGTGCGGGATTAGAGTGAACACCCATTGTTGGTTAATAAGATGGTCTCAGCATGAAACATCCATTTGTTTAACACACTTTGATTTATTTTACTATGTCAGTTTGTATTTGTTGTCAATGTTTTGCTGTTAAACTCGTGATAAAAGTCAATAGTAGGAAAAGTTAGCAGAGTCAATTGATTGATTAGATGTTAAAAAAAAATGAATAATTAAGCTGTTTTCTGTTGAACCATTTTTACCTTTATTTAACTAGGCAAGACAGTTAAGAACTAACTCTTATTTACATTGACGGCCTAGGAACAGTGGGTTAACTGCCTTGTTCGGGGGGCAGAATGACAGATTTGTACCATGTCAGCTCAGGGATTGCGAACTTGCAACCTTTCGGTTACTAGTCCAACGCTCTAACCACTAGGCTACCCTGCCGCCCGTATGGTCCAGCCACTAGAAACGCATTGACAATATGGACACAGATATATACGTTTAAAAAATAATAATATATATGGATAATGTTTTGAAAAGTTATCCAAGTATAAATGACCAAAGATTGCCATAGATTGTCTGTTAATTACCAACATTTCTGAAGATTCCTGTAACTTTGGTAAACTACTGGTAGCTTTGCGACCCTTCTCATGAAACACAACCTTGAGTTGACCTCGAACAGCAGAAAGCAGTGACACTGCTTGCATTCACAGACACCAAAGCACCAGTTGTATCCAATCACCTATAGAATTAGTCCTTTAAAACCTAATTTCATCACAGATTTTTAACCCCATGTCTTCAATAAATTCTGCTGTATTTACACACACACCATGCTGTTCCACAAGCCACATCATGTTCATGGTGAAGGGGATGGCAGTCACTTGTTTTCAGGTCAGATAGGCTTTATATATTTATGGTGTGTTTATCTGGGCCTCCCGAGTGGCTTGGCGGTCTAAGCACTGCATCTCAGTGCTAGAGGTGTCATTAAAGACCCTGGTTTAATTCCAGGCTCTTATCACAACTAGCTGTGATTGGGAGTCCCATACGGTGGCGCACAATTGGCCCAGCGTCGTAGGGTTTGGCTGGGGTAGTCCGTCATTGTAAATAGGAATTTGTTCTTAACTGATTTGCCTAGTTAAATAAAGGTTAAATTTAAAAAATATATAAATGTATTGTCAGAACAGGGCGGGAAAGGTGGATATATTTAGTTATAATTATTGAAGCCTCTAATGAAGAACAATTGACTGGCGTTCTCTACGATCACTTACAATCATCAATTTTATCCAGGTTAATTTCCAAAGCTTGATGTGTGGTAATACATTATTGATCAATGTAGACAAAGACAGAGAGCACTATAAATAACATGGCTTATTATCATCAATGGTCTTACCTATCTTTCTACTCAGTCATGGATAAATAAATGGAGGAATTCATAGCTCTGCATTCACTAAAACCTTTCAAACACAGACTATGTTCTAATATCCACACAGAACACAAGTTCCAATGCATGTCCAATATGTTGTTCTATACAGCATGCTGTACTGTACTGCATGCTGACATTGTACGGAGCATGAATTCATGTCATGTTTCACTTCTTGATCTTTTTTTTTTTCTTTTTTTCCAGCTCAACACAATAACACCCCTAAAGACAAATGCATTACCTTATGCTACCCATGTTTGTCATTTGTTTTGTGTAATGTATAATATATATAGTTTAAATGATGATGATTTTGTCTTATTAACAGACATTACGTTAACAGTTTGTACAGGAGAACAGAACTGCCCATCCCTCTTATCTGTGCCAGGGACTGGGAGGGGATGAAGGCTTTGGTAGGGCTTTGATTTCTCAGACTGTTTAAAAAAAAAAAGCAAGGATAGGATCAATTAGGATTGTAGTCTTCAGAGGATTTATTAAGAGCATAAGGAGGTAAACTTAAGGCTAATGATTGGTGTTAAAGTATGCAGAGCTCAGAGACTGGGGTTGTTTGCATATTATTCTCTCTGTCGCTGGGAGTCAGCTGTTTTTTTACTGCTGCCTCAGCACCGGCCACGCGGACCAGGCCTCTCCACAGTTGGCCGTGGCCTGGCCAAGCAAGCATTGATCAGAAATAATTCAAGTAAATCTAAACTTTGATCACGCAAAACCCAGGAACAAGTCACTCGGGACGGGAGAAGCCCAGACGGAAGGAAGGAAATCATAGATGATCTTCTTGATACCCCCATGGGTGTAGAATCCTGATTCCTGTAGGTTTGAGTGGGATTGACTTTTAGGCCTATTGATTATGTGATTTAGTGTGTAAGTGGTCTATCCTACATTCATATATTATGTTTCTTAACCAAAGGGCCTCAATGATGTAAGGAGAAAGAGTGTGTTGGTCCCACATTTTCTTGGTGCAAATTCATGTGGTTTTGTGGGGGTTTAACCTCCATATATGTTGTGATTTGGTGTGATATCGATGCTACACAATCCTATTATACCAAACCCCCCAATAATGTAAGGAGAAAGAGTGTGCCGGTCCCCTAATTTCACACTGTCAAACAGATTCCTGCGTGGCCCACAGCATGGGCCCATGCTAGCTGTCTAAGGCAATTATCTCTGTAGAGGACACTGTCTAATCTCTCTATGACTAATCTGATTGTGTTGTCAGTTCGAGGGTGTTTGTTCAATACTAAATTGAAACGCTTTTTTCACAGACTTAGCGAATGGTATTGTCTATATTGCGTGAGTCCTAACAACAGTTTATTTCCAGCGCTTGATCCCTAGTACTAACCTCATGGTCACAGCCGACTATTGTGTTTAGGTGATTATGATAGGATTTCACCGTGTTGTGTGGTAATTAACTGGTATTAGAATAATCCTTGATACACGCCATTATCTGCTCAAAGCAAATTCCACTCAAAATATTCTAGAATTCTAACAGTTCTAGAATTCTAAGATTCTAATAATTCTAGGCTATACATTCTAGACTTGTCTGTCTTGGTATGGATTGATATTGATGGTTAGTATAGAAGTGTAACTCTTAGGAATGTTCCATCAATGAACCATAATGCCAGCATTGATGGAAGAGATACAGTGATTTGGCAGACTTGACAGAAACTGTTAGGTCTGCAGATAGCTTCAGGTTATCAGTTGAGCCACCAGGGTTAGAGGGTATCAGTTGGACCACCAGGGTTTCAGGGTATCAGATGGACCACCAGGGTTTCAGGGTATCAGTTGAGCCACCAGGGTATCAGGGTATCAGATGGACCACCAGGGTTTCAGGGTATCAGTTAACCCACCAGGGCTGCTTTTGGCCGTCACAATCGTCACCTATTGTTGAAAATTACAGCTGCAACACTGATAGTGTTAACAGTTATCAACACTGTCCAGCCATCAGTGTGAGTATAGAATCAACTACTTTGGCAGTGATTCGGACAACATGTTTGATGTGCCTTTCAAATGCCAAATTTCCAAAAATGACACAGCAGCAAAAACGCTAGTGAGGAACTATTGAAAATCTAGGAATGCTTCCAAAATGGCAGAGTATTCCCCACTTATACAATATAGTACACTACTGGTCAGAATCAGTGCCCTATGGGGTGCCATTGTACTATATAGGGTTCACATGCCATTTCTATGAAGCCTGATGCATGAAGCCAGTATTTAGAGAGTAGTGCTTGGCTGACCCAAGCCTCTGGGGTAGTTGGTGACTGCCCATGTGACAGTAGCAGCAGCACAGCCTGGCCAGTGACCTGGCAGTTAGGGTGGCCCACCCACACACAGACTGGTAGCAGTATGGAGAGACATGGGAGACTGCGACCTTCCTCGTTTACAGTACTTCAGTGTTCTGTGTCCATCCTCTTCTGATGGGGGCAGGTGGTTAGTATGTTAGTCTACTGATGGGGGGGGGGGGGCAGGTGGTTAGTATGTTAGTCTACTGATGGGGCAGTTGGTTAATATGTTAGTCTACTGATGGGCCAGTTGGTTAATATGTTAGTCTACTGATGGGGGGGGGCAGTTGGTTGATATGTTAGTCTACTGATGGGGCAGTTGGTTAATATGTTAGTCTACTGATGGGGCAGTTGGTTAATATGTTAGTCTACTGATGGGGGGGGGCAGTTGGTTAATATGTTAGTCTACTGATGGGGCAGGTGGTTAATATGTTAGTCTACTGATGGGGGGGGGGGGGCAGTTGGTTAATATGTTAGTCTACTGATGGGGGCAGGTGGTTAATATGTTAGTCTACTGATGGGGGGGGGGGCAGTTGGTTAATATGTTAGTCTACTGATGGGGCAGTTGGTTAATATGTTAGTCTACTGATGGGGCAGTTGGTTAATATGTTAGTCTACTGATGGGGGCAGGTGGTTAATATGTTAGTCTACTGATGGGGCAGTTGGTTAATATGTTAGTCTACTGATGGGGCAGTTGGTTAATATGTTAGTCTACTGATGGGGGGGGGCAGTTGGTTAATATGTTAGTCTACTGATGGGGGGGGCAGTTGGTTAATATGTTAGTCTACTGATGGGGCAGTTGGTTAATATGTTAGTCTACTGATGGGGGGGGGGCAGTTGGTTAATATGTTAGTCTACTGATGGGGGCAGGTGGTTAATATGTTAGTCTACTGATGGGGGCAGGTGGTTAATATTTTAGTCTACTGATGGGGGCAGTTGGTTAATATGTTAGTCTACTGATGGGGGGGGGGAGTTGGTTAATATGTTAGGCTACTGATGGGGGCAGTTGGTTAATATGTTAGTCTACTGATGGGGGGAGGCAGTTGGTTAATATGTTAGTCTACTGATGGGGGCAGGTGGTTAATATGTTAGTCTACTGATGGGGGGGGGGGGTCAGTTGGTTAATATGTTAGTCTACTGATGGGGGCAGTTGGTTAATATGTTAGTCTACTGATGGGCCAGTTGGTTAATATGTTAGTCTACTGATGGGGGGGGGCAGTTGGTTAATATGTTAGTCTACTGATGGGGGGGGGGGCAGTTGGTTAATATGTTAGTCTACTGATGGGGGCAGTTGGTTAATATGTTAGTCTACTGATGGGCCAGTTGGTTAATATGTTAGTCTACTGATGGGGGGGGGGGGGGGGGGGGGGGGGGGCAGTTGGTTAATATGTTAGTCTACTGATGGGGCAATTGGTTAATATGTTAGTCTACTGATGGGGGCAGTTGGTTAATATGTTAGTCTACTGATGGGGCAGTTGGTTAATATGTTAGTCTACTGATGGGGGCAGTTGGTTAATATGTTAGTCTACTGATGGGGGGGGGCAGTTGGTTAATATGTTAGTCTACTGATGGGGGCAGTTGGTTAATATGTTAGTCTACTGATGGGGGGGGCAGTTGGTTAATATGTTAGTCTACTGATGGGGGCAGTTGGTTAATATGTTAGTCTACTGATGGGCCAGTTGGTTAATATGTTAGTCTACTGATGGGGGGGGGGGGGGGGGGGCAGTTGGTTAATATGTTAGTCTACTGATGGGGGCAGTTGGTTAATATGTTAGTCTACTGATGGGGGGGGGGGGCAGTTGGTTAATATGTTAGTCTACTGATGGGGGGGGGCAGTTGGTTAATATGTTAGTCTACTGATGGGGGCAGTTGGTTAATATGTTAGTCTACTGATGGGGGGGGGCAGTTGGTTAATATGTTAGTCTACTGATGGGGCAGTTGGTTAATATGTTAGTCTACTGATGGGGGGGGGGCAGTTGGTTAATATGTTAGTCTACTGATGGGGGCAGGTGGTTAATATGTTAGTCTACTGATGGGGGCAGGTGGTTAATATTTTAGTCTACTGATGGGGGCAGTTGGTTAATATGTTAGTCTACTGATGGGGGGGGGGAGTTGGTTAATATGTTAGTCTACTGATGGGGGCAGTTGGTTAATATGTTAGTCTACTGATGGGGGGAGGCAGTTGGTTAATATGCTAGTCTACTGATGGGGGCAGGTGGTTAATATGTTAGTCTACTGATGGGGGGGGGGGCAGTTGGTTAATATGTTAGTCTACTGATGGGGGCAGTTGGTTAATATGTTAGTCTACTGATGGGCCAGTTGGTTAATATGTTAGTCTACTGATGGGGGGGGGGGGGGGGGGGGGGGGCAGTTGGTTAATATGTTAGTCTACTGATGGGGCAATTGGTTAATATGTTAGTCTACTGATGGGGGCAGTTGGTTAATATGTTAGTCTACTGATGGGGCAGTTGGTTAATATGTTAGTCTACTGATGGGGGCAGTTGGTTAATATGTTAGTCTACTGATGGGGGGGGGGCAGTTGGTTAATATGTTAGTCTACTGATGGGGGCAGTTGGTTAATATGTTAGTCTACTGATGGGGGGGGCAGTTGGTTAATATGTTAGTCTACTGATGGGGGCAGTTGGTTAATATGTTAGTCTACTGATGGGCCAGTTGGTTAATATGTTAGTCTACTGATGGGGGGGGGGGGGGGCAGTTGGTTAATATGTTAGTCTACTGATGGGGGCAGTTGGTTAATATGTTAGTCTACTGATGGGGGGGGGGGGGGCAGTTGGTTAATATGTTAGTCTACTGATGGGGGGGGGCAGTTGGTTAATATGTTAGTCTACTGATGGGGGCAGTTGGTTAATATGTTAGTCTACTGATGGGGGGGGGGGGGGCAGGTGGTTAATATGTTAGTCTACCAATGGGGGCAGTTGGGTAATATGTTAGTCTACTGATGGGGGGGGGCAGTTGGTTAATATGTTAGTCTACTGATGGGGGGGGGGCAGGTGGTTAATATGTTAGTCTACCAATGGGGGCAGTTGGGTAATATGTTAGTCTACTGATGGGGGCAGTTGGTTAATATGTTAGTATACTGATGGGGGGGCAGTTGGTTAATATGTTAGTCTACTGATGGGGGCAGGTGGTTAATATGTTAGTCTACTGATGGGGCAGTTGGTTAATATGTTAGTCTACTGATGGGGGGGGGCAGTTGGTTAATATGTTAGTCTACTGATGGGGCCAGTTGGTTAATATGTTAGTCTACTGATGGGGGGGGCAGTTGGTTGATATGTTAGTCTACTGATGGGGGCAGTTGGTTAATATGTTAGTCTACTGATGGGGCAGTTGGTTAATATGTTAGTCTACTGATGGGGGCAGTTGGTTAGTATGTTAGTCTACTGATGGGGGCAGTTGGTTAATATGTTAGTCTACTGATGGGGGGGGCAGTTGGTTAATATGTTAGTCTACTGATGGGGGCAGTTGGTTAATATGTTAGTCTACTGATGGGGGGGGGGAGTTGGTTAATATGTTAGTCTACTGATGGGGGCAGTTGGTTAATATGTTAGTCTACTGATGGGGGGAGGCAGTTGGTTAATATGCTAGTCTACTGATGGGGGCAGGTGGTTAATATGTTAGTCTACTGATGGGGGGGGGGCAGTTGGTTAATATGTTAGTCTACTGATGGGGGCAGTTGGTTAATATGTTAGTCTACTGATGGGCCAGTTGGTTAATATGTTAGTCTACTGATGGGGGCAGTTGGTTAATATGTTAGTCTACTGATGGGGCAGTTGGTTAATATGTTAGTCTACTGATGGGGGCAGTTGGTTAATATGTTAGTCTACTGATGGGGGGGGGCAGTTGGTTAATATGTTAGTCTACTGATGGGGGCAGTTGGTTAATATGTTAGTCTACTGATGGGGGGGGCAGTTGGTTAATATG
The DNA here is from genome assembly GCF_057628025.1 of Oncorhynchus mykiss. Classification (NCBI taxonomy): domain Eukaryota; kingdom Metazoa; phylum Chordata; class Actinopteri; order Salmoniformes; family Salmonidae; genus Oncorhynchus; species Oncorhynchus mykiss. The sequence goes on along the minus strand of NC_143035.1, from coordinate 35,490,507 downwards.
TTAGTCTACTGATGGGGGCAGTTGGTTAATATGTTAGTCTACTGATGGGCCAGTTGGTTAATATGTTAGTCTACTGATGGGGCAATTGGTTAATATGTTAGTCTACTGATGGGGGCAGTTGGTTAATATGTTAGTCTACTGATGGGGCAGTTGGTTAATATGTTAGTCTACTAATGGGGGCAGTTGGTTAATATGTTAGTCTACTGATGGGGGGGGGCAGTTGGTTAATATGTTAGTCTACTGATGGGGGCAGTTGGTTAATATGTTAGTCTACTGATGGGGGGGGCAGTTGGTTAATATGTTAGTCTACTGATGGGGGCAGTTGGTTAATATGTTAGTCTACTGATGGGGCAGTTGGTTAATATGTTAGTCTACTGATGGGGGCAGTTGGTTAATATGTTAGTCTACTGATGGGGGGGGGGCAGTTGGTTAATATGTTAGTCTACTGATGGGGGCAGTTGGTTAATATGTTAGTCTACTGATGGGGGGGGCAGTTGGTTAATATGTTAGTCTACTGATGGGGGCAGTTGGTTAATATGTTAGTCTACTGATGGGCCAGTTGGTTAATATGTTAGTCTACTGATGGGGGGGGGGGGGGGGGGGGCAGTTGGTTAATATGTTAGTCTACTGATGGGGGCAGTTGGTTAATATGTTAGTCTACTGATGGGGGGGGGGGGGGGCAGTTGGTTAATATGTTAGTCTACTGATGGGGGGGGGGGCAGTTGGTTAATATGTTAGTCTACTGATGGGGGCAGTTGGTTAATATGTTAGTCTACTGATGGGGGCAGTTGGTTAATATGTTAGTATACTGATGGGGGGGCAGTTGGTTAATATGTTAGTCTACTGATGGGGGCAGGTGGTTAATATGTTAGTCTACTGATGGGGCAGTTGGTTAATATGTTAGTCTACTGATGGGGGGGGGCAGTTGGTTAATATGTTAGTCTACTGATGGGGCCAGTTGGTTAATATGTTAGTCTACTGATGGGGGGGGCAGTTGGTTGATATGTTAGTCTACTGATGGGGGCAGTTGGTTAATATGTTAGTCTACTGATGGGGCAGTTGGTTAATATGTTAGTCTACTGATGGGGGCAGTTGGTTAGTATGTTAGTCTACTGATGGGGGCAGTTGGTTAATATGTTAGTCTACTGATGGGGGGGGCAGTTGGTTAATATGTTAGTCTACTGATGGGGGCAGTTGGTTAATATGTTAGTCTACTGATGGGGGGGGGGAGTTGGTTAATATGTTAGTCTACTGATGGGGGCAGTTGGTTAATATGTTAGTCTACTGATGGGGGGAGGCAGTTGGTTAATATGCTAGTCTACTGATGGGGGCAGGTGGTTAATATGTTAGTCTACTGATGGGGGGGGGGCAGTTGGTTAATATGTTAGTCTACTGATGGGGGCAGTTGGTTAATATGTTAGTCTACTGATGGGCCAGTTGGTTAATATGTTAGTCTACTGATGGGGGCAGTTGGTTAATATGTTAGTCTACTGATGGGGCAGTTGGTTAATATGTTAGTCTACTGATGGGGGCAGTTGGTTAATATGTTAGTCTACTGATGGGGGGGGGCAGTTGGTTAATATGTTAGTCTACTGATGGGGGCAGTTGGTTAATATGTTAGTCTACTGATGGGGGGGGCAGTTGGTTAATATGTTAGTCTACTGATGGGGGCAGTTGGTTAATATGTTAGTCTACTGATGGGCCAGTTGGTTAATATGTTAGTCTACTGATGGGGCAATTGGTTAATATGTTAGTCTACTGATGGGGGCAGTTGGTTAATATGTTAGTCTACTGATGGGGCAGTTGGTTAATATGTTAGTCTACTGATGGGCCAGTTGGTTAATATGTTAGTCTACTGATGGGGGGGGGGCAGTTGGTTAATATGTTAGTCTACTGATGGGGCAGGTGGTTAATATGTTAGTCTACTGATGGGGCAGTTGGTTAATATGTTAGTCTACTGATTGGGGGGGGCCAGTTGGTTAATATGTTAGTCTACTGATGGGGGGGGGGGGCAGGTGGTTAATATGTTAGTCTACTAATGGGGGGAGGCAGTTGGTTAATATGTTAGTCTACTGATGGGGGCAGGTGGTTAATATGTTAGTCTACTGATGGGGCAGTTGGTTAATATGTTAGTCTACTGATGGGGGCAGGTGGTTAATATGTTAGTCTACTGATGGGGGCAGTTGGTTAATATGTTAGTCTACTGATGGGGGGGGGGGCAGTTGGTTAATATGTTAGTCTACTGATGGGGGCAGTTGGTTAATATGTTAGTCTACTGATGGGGGGGGGCAGTTGGTTAATATGTTAGTCTACTGATGGGGGGGGGGGGCAGTTGGTTAATATGTTAGTCTACTGATGGGGGGGGCAGTTGGTTAATATGTTAGTCTACTGATGGGGGGGGGGCAGTTGGTTAATATGTTAGTCTACTGATGGGGGGGGGCAGTTGGTTAATATGTTAGTCTACTGATGGGGCAGTTGGTTAATATGTTAGTCTACTGATGGGGGCAGTTGGTTAATATGTTAGTCTACTGATGGGGCAGTTGGTTAATATGTTAGTCTACTGATGGGGGCAGTTGGTTAATATGTTAGTCTACTGATGGGGGGGGCAGTTGGTTAATATGTTAGTCTACTGATGGGGGCAGTTGGTTAATATGTTAGTCTACTGATGGGGGCAGTTGGTTAATATGTTAGTCTATTGATGGGGCAGTTGGTTAATATGTTAGTCTACTGATGGGGGCAGTTGGTTAATATGTTAGTCTACTGATGGGGCAGTTGGTTAATATGTTAGTCTACTGATGGGGGCAGTTGGTTAATATGTTAGTCTACTGATGGGGGCAGTTGGTTAATACAGTGCCTTGCGAAAGTATTCGGCCCCCTTGAACTTTGCGACCTTTTGCCACATTTCAGGCTTCAAACATAAAGATATAAAACTGTATTTTTTTGTGAAGAATCAACAACAAGTGGGACACAATCATGAAGTGGAACGACATTTATTGGATATTTCAAACTTTTTTAACAAATCAAAAACTGAAAAATTGGGCGTGCAAAATTATTCAGCCCCCTTAAGTTAATACTTTGTAGCGCCACCTTTTGCTGTGATTACAGCTGTAAGTCGCTTGGGGTATGTCTCTATCAGTTTTGCACATCGAGAGACTGACATTTTTTCAAAACAGCTCGAGCTCAGTGAGGTTGGATGGAGAGCATTTGTGAACAGCAGTTTTCAGTTCTTGCTACAGATTCTCGATTGGATTCAGGTCTGGACTTTGACTTGGCCATTCTAACACCTGGATATGTTTATTTTTGAACCATTCCATTGTAGATTTTGCTTTATGTTTTGGATCATTGTCTTGTTGGAAGACAAATCTCCGTCCCAGTCTCAGGTCTTTTGCAGACTCCATCAGGTTTTCTTCCAGAATGGTCCTGTATTTGGCTCCATCCATCTTCCCATCAATTTTAACCATCTTCCCTGTCCCTGCTGAAGAAAAGCAGGCCCAAACCATGATGCTGCCACCACCATGTTTGACAGTGGGGATGGTGTGTTCAGCTGTGTTGCTTTTACGCCAAACATAACGTTTTGCATTGTTGCCAAAAAGTTCAATTTTGGTTTCATCTGACCAGAGCACCTTCTTCCACATGTTTGGTGTGTCTCCCAGGTGGCTTGTGGCAAACTTTAAACGACACTTTTTATGGATATCTTTAAGAAATGTCTTTCTTCTTGCCACTCTTCCATAAAGGCCAGATTTGTGCAATATACGACTGATTGTTGTCCTATGGACAGAGTCTCCCACCTCAGCTGTAGATCTCTGCGGTTCATCCAGAGTGATCATGAGCCTCTTGGCTGCATCTCTGATCAGTCTTCTCCTTGTATGAGCTGAAAGTTTAGAGGGACGGCCAGGTCTTGGTAGATTTGCAGTGGTCTGATACTTCTTCCATTTCAATATTATCGCTTGCACAGTGCTCCTTGGGATGTTTAAAGCTTGGGAAATCTTTTTGTATCCAAATCCGGCTTTAAACTTCTTCACAACAGTATCTCGGACCTGCCTGGTGTGTTCCTTGTTCTTCATGATGCTCTCTGCACTTTTAACGGACCTCTGAGACTATCACAGTGCAGGTGCATTTATACGGAGACTTGATTACACACAGGTGGATTGTATTTATCATCATTAGTCATTTAGGTCAACATTGGATCATTCAGAGATCCTCACTGAACTTCTGGAGAGAGTTTGCTGCACTGAAAGTAAAGGGGCTGAATCATTTTGCACGCCCAATTTTTCAGTTTTTGATTTGTTAATAAAGTTTGAAATATCCAATAAATGTCGTTCCACTTCATGATTGTGTCCCACTTGTTGTTGATTCTTCACAAAAAAATACAGTTTTATATATTTATGTTTGAAGCCTGAAATGTGGCAAAAGGTCGCAAAGTTCAAGGGGGCCGAATACTTTCGCAAGGCACTGTATGTTAGTCTACTGATGGGGGCAGTTGGTTAATATGTTAGTCTACTGATGGGGCAGTTGGTTAATATCTTAGTCTACTGATGGGGCAGTGTGTTAATATGTTAGTCTACTGATGGGGGCAGTTGGTTAATATGTTAGTCTACTGATGGGGCAGTTGGTTAATATGTTAGTCTACTGATGGGGCAGTTGGTTAATATGTTAGTCTTCTGATGGGGCAGGTGGTTAATATGTTAGTCTACTGATGGGGCAGTTGGTTAATATGTTAGTCTACTGATGGGGGCAGGTGGTTAATATGTTAGTCTACTGATGGGGCAGTTGGTTAATATGTTAGTCTACTGATGGGGGCAGTTGGTTAATATGTTAGTCTACTGATGGGGGCAGTTGGTTAATATGTTAGTCTACTGATGGGGGCAGTTGGTTAATATGTTAGTCTACTGATGGGGCAGTTGGTTAATATGTTAGTCTACTGATGGGGGCAGTTGGTTAATATGTTAGTCTACTGATGGGGCAGTTGGTTAATATGTTAGTCTACTGATGGGGGCAGTTGGTTAATATGTTAGTCTACTGATGGGGGGGGCAGTTGGTTAATATGTTAGTCTACTGATGGGGCAGTTGGTTAATATGTTAGTCTACTGATGGGGGGAGGCAGATGGTTAATATGTTAGTCTACTGATGGGGGCAGTTGGGTAATATGTTAGTCTACTGATGGGGGCAGTTGGTTAATATGTTAGTCTACTGATGGGGGGGGGCAGTTGGTTAATATGTTAGTCTACTGATGGGGGCAGTTGGTTAGTATGTTAGTCTACTGATGGGGGCAGTTGGTTAATATGTTAGTCTACTGATGGGGGGGGGGCAGTTGGTTAATATGTTAGTCTACTGATGGGGGGGGCAGTTGGTTAATATGTTAGTCTACTGATGGGGGCAGTTGGGTAATATGTTAGTCTACTGATGGGGGGGGGCAGTTGGTTGATATGTTAGTCTACTGATGGGGGCAGTTGGGTAATATGTTAGTCTACTGATGGGGCAGTTGGTTAATATGTTAGTCTACTGATGGGGCAGTTGGTTAATATGTTAGTCTACTGATGGGGCAGTTGGTTAATATGTTAGTCTACTGATGGGGGCAGTTGGTTAATATGTTAGTCTACTGATGGGGCAGTTGGTTAATATGTTAGTCTACTGATGGGGGCAGTTGGTTAATATGTTAGTCTACTGATGGGGGGGGCAGTTGGTTAATATGTTAGCCTACTGATGGGGCAGTTGGTTAATATGTTAGTCTACTGATGGGGGGAGGCAGATGGTTAATATGTTAGTCTACTGATGGGGGCAGTTGGGTAATATGTTAGTCTACTGATGGGGGCAGTTGGTTAATATGTTAGTCTACTGATGGGGGGGGCAGTTGGTTAATATGTTAGTCTACTGATGGGGGCAGTTGGTTAGTATGTTAGTCTACTGATGGGGGCAGTTGGTTAATATGTTAGTCTACTGATGGGGGGGGGGCAGTTGGTTAATATGTTAGTCTACTGATGGGGGGGGCAGTTGGTTAATATGTTAGTCTACTGATGGGGGCAGTTGGGTAATATGTTAGTCTACTGATGGGGGGGGGCAGTTGGTTGATATGTTAGTCTACTGATGGGGGCAGTTGGGTAATATGTTAGTCTACTGATGGGGCAGTTGGTTAATATGTTAGTCTACTGATGGGGGGGGGGGCAGTTGGTTGATATGTTAGTCTACTGATGGGGGGGGCAGTTGGTTAATATGTTAGTCTACTGATGGGGCAGTTGGTTAATATGTTAGTCTACTGATGGGGGGAGGCAGATGGTTAATATGTTAGTCTACTGATGGGGGCAGTTGGGTAATATGTTAGTCTACTGATGGGGGCAGTTGGTTGATATGTTAGTCTACTGATGGGGGGGGCAGTTGGTTAATATGTTAGTCTACTGATGGGGGCAGTTGGTTAGTATGTTAGTCTACTGATGGGGGCAGTTGGTTAATATGTTAGTCTACTGATGGGGGGGGGCAGTTGGTTAATATGTTAGTCTACTGATGGGGGGGGCAGTTGGTTAATATGTTAGTCTACTGATGGGGGCAGTTGGGTAATATGTTAGTCTACTGATGGGGGGGGGCAGTTGGTTGATATGTTAGTCTACTGATGGGGGCAGTTGGGTAATATGTTAGTCTACTGATGGGGGGGGGGCAGTTGGTTGATATGTTAGTCTACTGATGGGGCAGTTGGTTAATATGTTAGTCTACTGATGGGGCAGTTGGTTAATATGTTAGTCTACTGATGGGGGCAGTTGGGTAATATGTTAGTCTACTGATGGGGCAGTTGGTTAATATGTTAGTCTACTGATGGGGTGGGGCAGTTGGTTGATATGTTAGTCTACTGATGGGGCAGTTGGTTAATTTGTTAGTCTGATGATGGGCAGTTGGTTAATATGTTAGTCTACTGATGGGGGCAGTTGGTTAATATGTTAGTCTACTGATGGGGGGGGGGGCAGTTGGTTGATATGTTAGTCTACTGATGGGGCAGTTGGTTAATATGTTAGTCTACTGATGGGGGCAGTTGGTTGATATGTTAGTCTACTGATGGGGGCAGTTGGTTAATATGTTAGTCTACTGATGGGGGCAGTTGGTTAATATGTTAGTCTACTGATGGGGGGGGGCAGTTGGTTAATATGTTAGTCTACTGATGGGGGCAGTTGGTTAATATGTTAGTCTACTGATGGGGCAGTTGGTTGATATGTTAGTCTACTGATGGGGGCAGTTGGTTAATATGTTAGTCTACTGATGGGGCAGTTGGTTAATATGTTAGTCTACTGATGGGGGCAGTTGGTTAATATGTTAGTCTACTGATGGGGCAGTTGGTTAATATGTTAGTCTACTGATGGGGGCAGTTGGTTAATATGTTAGTCTACTGATGGGGCAGTTGGTTAATATGTTAGTCTACTGATGGGGGCAGTTGGTTAATATGTTAGTCTACTGATGGGGGGGGGGGCAGTTGGTTGATATGTTAGTCTACTGATGGGGGGGGCAGTTGGTTAATATGTTAGTCTACTGATGGGGCAGTTGGTTAATATGTTAGTCTACTGATGGGGGGAGGCAGATGGTTAATATGTTAGTCTACTGATGGGGGCAGTTGGGTAATATGTTAGTCTACTGATGGGGGCAGTTGGTTGATATGTTAGTCTACTGATGGGGGGGGCAGTTGGTTAATATGTTAGTCTACTGATGGGGGCAGTTGGTTAGTATGTTAGTCTACTGATGGGGGCAGTTGGTTAATATGTTAGTCTACTGATGGGGGGGGGCAGTTGGTTAATATGTTAGTCTACTGATGGGGGGGGCAGTTGGTTAATATGTTAGTCTACTGATGGGGGCAGTTGGGTAATATGTTAGTCTACTGATGGGGGGGGGCAGTTGGTTGATATGTTAGTCTACTGATGGGGGCAGTTGGGTAATATGTTAGTCTACTGATGGGGGGGGGGCAGTTGGTTGATATGTTAGTCTACTGATGGGGCAGTTGGTTAATATGTTAGTCTACTGATGGGGCAGTTGGTTAATATGTTAGTCTACTGATGGGGGCAGTTGGGTAATATGTTAGTCTACTGATGGGGCAGTTGGTTAATATGTTAGTCTACTGATGGGGTGGGGCAGTTGGTTGATATGTTAGTCTACTGATGGGGCAGTTGGTTAATTTGTTAGTCTGATGATGGGCAGTTGGTTAATATGTTAGTCTACTGATGGGGGCAGTTGGTTAATATGTTAGTCTACTGATGGGGGGGGGGGCAGTTGGTTGATATGTTAGTCTACTGATGGGGCAGTTGGTTAATATGTTAGTCTACTGATGGGGGCAGTTGGTTGATATGTTAGTCTACTGATGGGGGCAGTTGGTTAATATGTTAGTCTACTGATGGGGGCAGTTGGTTAATATGTTAGTCTACTGATGGGGGGGGGCAGTTGGTTAATATGTTAGTCTACTGATGGGGGCAGTTGGTTAATATGTTAGTCTACTGATGGGGCAGTTGGTTGATATGTTAGTCTACTGATGGGGGCAGTTGGTTAATATGTTAGTCTACTGATGGGGCAGTTGGTTAATATGTTAGTCTACTGATGGGGGCAGTTGGTTAATATGTTAGTCTACTGATGGGGCAGTTGGTTAATATGTTAGTCTACTGATGGGGGCAGTTGGTTAATATGTTAGTCTACTGATGGGGCAGTTGGTTAATATGTTAGTCTACTGATGGGGGCAGTTGGTTAATATGTTAGTCTACTGATGGGGCAGTTGGTTAATATGTTAGTCTACTGATGGGGGGGGCAGTTGGTTAATATGTTAGTCTACTGATGGGGGGGGCAGTTGGTTAATATGTTAGTCTACTGATGGGGCAGTTGGTTAATATGTTAGTCTACTGATGGGGGGAGGCAGATGGTTAATATGTTAGTCTACTGATGGGGGCAGTTGGGTAATATGTTAGTCTACTGATGGGGGCAGTTGGTTAATATGTTAGTCTACTGATGGGGGGGGGCAGTTGGTTAATATGTTAGTCTACTGATGGGGGGGGGCAGTTGGTTAATATGTTAGTCTACTGATGGGGGCAGTTGGTTAGTATGTTAGTCTACTGATGGGGGCAGTTGGTTAATATGTTAGTCTACTGATGGGGGGGGGCAGTTGGTTAATATGTTAGTCTACTGATGGGGGGGGCAGTTGGTTAATATGTTAGTCTACTGATGGGGGCAGTTGGGTAATATGTTAGTCTACTGATGGGGGGGGCAGTTGGTTGATATGTTAGTCTACTGATGGGGGCAGTTGGGTAATATGTTAGTCTACTGATGGGGCAGTTGGTTAATATGTTAGTCTACTGATGGGGCAGTTGGTTAATATGTTAGTCTACTGATGGGGCAGTTGGTTAATATGTTAGTCTACTGATGGGGGCAGTTGGTTAATATGTTAGTCTACTGATGGGGCAGTTGGTTAATATGTTAGTCTACTGATGGGGGCAGTTGGTTAATATGTTAGTCTACTGATGGGGGGGGCAGTTGGTTAATATGTTAGTCTACTGATGGGGCAGTTGGTTAATATGTTAGTCTACTGATGGGGGGAGGCAGATGGTTAATATGTTAGTCTACTGATGGGGGCAGTTGGGTAATATGTTAGTCTACTGATGGGGGCAGTTGGTTGATATGTTAGTCTACTGATGGGGGGGGCAGTTGGTTAATATGTTAGTCTACTGATGGGGGCAGTTGGTTAGTATGTTAGTCTACTGATGGGGGCAGTTGGTTAATATGTTAGTCTACTGATGGGGGGGGGCAGTTGGTTAATATGTTAGTCTACTGATGGGGGGGGCAGTTGGTTAATATGTTAGTCTACTGATGGGGGCAGTTGGGTAATATGTTAGTCTACTGATGGGGGGGGGCAGTTGGTTGATATGTTAGTCTACTGATGGGGGCAGTTGGGTAATATGTTAGTCTACTGATGGGGGGGGGGCAGTTGGTTGATATGTTAGTCTACTGATGGGGCAGTTGGTTAATATGTTAGTCTACTGATGGGGCAGTTGGTTAATATGTTAGTCTACTGATGGGGGCAGTTGGGTAATATGTTAGTCTACTGATGGGGCAGTTGGTTAATATGTTAGTCTACTGATGGGGTGGGGCAGTTGGTTGATATGTTAGTCTACTGATGGGGCAGTTGGTTAATTTGTTAGTCTGATGATGGGCAGTTGGTTAATATGTTAGTCTACTGATGGGGGCAGTTGGTTAATATGTTAGTCTACTGATGGGGGGGGGGGCAGTTGGTTGATATGTTAGTCTACTGATGGGGCAGTTGGTTAATATGTTAGTCTACTGATGGGGGCAGTTGGTTGATATGTTAGTCTACTGATGGGGGCAGTTGGTTAATATGTTAGTCTACTGATGGGGGCAGTTGGTTAATATGTTAGTCTACTGATGGGGGGGGGCAGTTGGTTAATATGTTAGTCTACTGATGGGGGCAGTTGGTTAATATGTTAGTCTACTGATGGGGCAGTTGGTTGATATGTTAGTCTACTGATGGGGGCAGTTGGTTAATATGTTAGTCTACTGATGGGGCAGTTGGTTAATATGTTAGTCTACTGATGGGGGCAGTTGGTTAATATGTTAGTCTACTGATGGGGCAGTTGGTTAATATGTTAGTCTACTGATGGGGGCAGTTGGTTAATATGTTAGTCTACTGATGGGGCAGTTGGTTAATATGTTAGTCTACTGATGGGGGCAGTTGGTTAATATGTTAGTCTACTGATGGGGCAGTTGGTTAATATGTTAGTCTACTGATGGGGGGGGCAGTTGGTTAATATGTTAGTCTACTGATGGGGGGGGCAGTTGGTTAATATGTTAGTCTACTGATGGGGCAGTTGGTTAATATGTTAGTCTACTGATGGGGGGAGGCAGATGGTTAATATGTTAGTCTACTGATGGGGGCAGTTGGGTAATATGTTAGTCTACTGATGGGGGCAGTTGGTTAATATGTTAGTCTACTGATGGGGGGGGGGCAGTTGGTTAATATGTTAGTCTACTGATGGGGGGGGGCAGTTGGTTAATATGTTAGTCTACTGATGGGGGCAGTTGGTTAGTATGTTAGTCTACTGATGGGGGCAGTTGGTTAATATGTTAGTCTACTGATGGGGGGGGGGCAGTTGGTTAATATGTTAGTCTACTGATGGGGGGGGGCAGTTGGTTAATATGTTAGTCTACTGATGGGGGCAGTTGGGTAATATGTTAGTCTACTGATGGGGGGGGCAGTTGGTTGATATGTTAGTCTACTGATGGGGGCAGTTGGGTAATATGTTAGTCTACTGATGGGGCAGTTGGTTAATATGTTAGTCTACTGATGGGGCAGTTGGTTAATATGTTAGTCTACTGATGGGGCAGTTGGTTAATATGTTAGTCTACTGATGGGGGCAGTTGGTTAATATGTTAGTCTACTGATGGGGCAGTTGGTTAATATGTTAGTCTACTGATGGGGGCAGTTGGTTAATATGTTAGTCTACTGATGGGGGGGGCAGTTGGTTAATATGTTAGTCTACTGATGGGGCAGTTGGTTAATATGTTAGTCTACTGATGGGGGGAGGCAGATGGTTAATATGTTAGTCTACTGATGGGGGCAGTTGGGTAATATGTTAGTCTACTGATGGGGGCAGTTGGTTAATATGTTAGTCTACTGATGGGGGGGGGCAGTTGGTTAATATGTTAGTCTACTGATGGGGGCAGTTGGTTAGTATGTTAGTCTACTGATGGGGGCAGTTGGTTAATATGTTAGTCTACTGATGGGGGGGGGGGGGCAGTTGGTTAATATGTTAGTCTTCTGATGGGGGGGGCAGTTGGTTAATATGTTAGTCTACTGATGGGGGCAGTTGGGTAATATGTTAGTCTACTGATGGGGGGGGGCAGTTGGTTGATATGTTAGTCTACTGATGGGGGCAGTTGGGTAATATGTTAGTCTACTGATGGGGCAGTTGGTTAATATGTTAGTCTACTGATGGGGGGGGGGCAGTTGGTTGATATGTTAGTCTACTGATGGGGGGGGCAGTTGGTTAATATGTTAGTCTACTGATGGGGCAGTTGGTTAATATGTTAGTCTACTGATGGGGGGAGGCAGATGGTTAATATGTTAGTCTACTGATGGGGGCAGTTGGGTAATATGTTAGTCTACTGATGGGGGCAGTTGGTTAATATGTTAGTCTACTGATGGGGGGGGCAGTTGGTTAATATGTTAGTCTACTGATGGGGGCAGTTGGTTAGTATGTTAGTCTACTGATGGGGGCAGTTGGTTAATATGTTAGTCTACTGATGGGGGGGGGGCAGTTGGTTAATATGTTAGTCTACTGATGGGGGGGGCAGTTGGTTAATATGTTAGTCTACTGATGGGGGCAGTTGGGTAATATGTTAGTCTACTGATGGGGGGGGCAGTTGGTTGATATGTTAGTCTACTGATGGGGGCAGTTGGGTAATATGTTAGTCTACTGATGGGGGGGGGGCAGTTGGTTGATATGTTAGTCTACTGATGGGGCAGTTGGTTAATATGTTAGTCTACTGATGGGGCAGTTGGTTAATATGTTAGTCTACTGATGGGGGCAGTTGGGTAATATGTTAGTCTACTGATGGGGCAGTTGGTTAATATGTTAGTCTACTGATGGGGGGGGGCAGTTGGTTGATATGTTAGTCTACTGATGGGGCAGTTGGTTAATTTGTTAGTCTACTGATGGGCAGTTGGTTAATATGTTAGTCTACTGATGGGGGCAGTTGGTTAATATGTTAGTCTACTGATGGGGGGGGGGGCAGTTGGTTGATATGTTAGTCTACTGATGGGGCAGTTGGTTAATATGTTAGTCTACTGATGGGGGCAGTTGGTTGATATGTTAGTCTACTGATGGGGGCAGTTGGTTAATATGTTAGTCTACTGATGGGGGCAGTTGGTTAATATGTTAGTCTACTGATGGGGGGGGGGGCAGTTGGTTAATATGTTAGTCTACTGATGGGGGCAGTTGGTTAATATGTTAGTCTACTGATGGGGGCAGTTGGTTGATATGTTAGTCTACTGATGGGGGCAGTTGGTTAATATGTTAGTCTACTGATGGGGCAGTTGGTTAATATGTTAGTCTACTGATGGGGGCAGTTGGTTAATATGTTAGTCTACTGATGGGGCAGTTGGTTGATATGTTAGTCTACTGATGGGGGCAGTTGGTTAATATGTTAGTCTACTGATGGGGGGGGGCAGTTGGTTAATATGTTAGTCTACTGATGGGGGCAGTTGGTTGATATGTTAGTCTACTGATGGGGGCAGTTGGTTAATATGTGTAGGAATACCTTTTGAGCTGATATGACAAAATATGACCTTTGTTGTTGGGTTAATGATCACAGCTGTATATTTTAAAAAAGGCTTGTCGTTGGTGTTATTATCACATGATGACGTGATGTCAGTTGTATTTTGCGGCGGTGGTTACTGTAACATGTTTGTTATTTTCTTTCTCCTCATCTCATCTATTTCATCTCATCTATTTCATCTGTTTCAGAAGACTGCATGCATGAAACATTAATGGAAAAGCCACCCTGGTCATCATCTGTCATCCTAATTATCCATAAGAGGTTCATTCTGGATATGCAAATTCTCCCTGCACCAAACAATTGGGAAGTAATTAACCTATTTTCTGTTTTCAGCTTTCTTTTTGGAGCTATAAGTTGGTATGTTTTTGGTATTTTCGAAAAACGTTGATTATTTTATTATCCTGTCATCATAGGAAATGGATTGTGAGGTTACAGATATTTGTAGTTATGTAAACCTAGCTTTTTATTCTGTGTATAATACTATTTTATTGATGGATTTAAAAAAGTAAATACAAAAATATGTAGAACATATCCAAGCATACCGTTCTGTGTTGTAGGCTACGATGTGAGGGAGTCAAATAACAACAACTTAATGGATAATCAATATTATCTGAGCATATAACTCATGAAGCGGATACTTCCTAAAACGTTCATACTTTGCTCATGGAGCTAATCAAACTGCTATATATTTATTTGGAAGACAAGTAAAGTAGTTGACTTCCTATTGATTCACAGTATCTAGCAAATGGACAGGTGAAGGGAATCAGTAATGGTAGCATCCCTCAAAAGAAAATCCTTGTTGGATTGGATTACTCTCAGAATGCTGTTGTGTATGACAACAACTCACCATTCAAATCTCAGTTGTGCACCCATCTCTCTCTCTCTCTCTCTCTCTCTCTCTCTCTCCCTACTTTTCCTTTCTCTCTTCTTTCTCTAGCTTGGCAGCCTCTAAAGAATCTGCGGCTCGAAAAGCCGCCTCCCCAATGCCTCCCTCTGAGTTCCTGGACAAACTCATGGGTAAAGTTTCGGGTTACGATGCAAGAATCAGACCTAATTTCAAAGGTAGGAGCAGCCACCGAGACACAGTGGGATAAAACAGGAATGTAGCCAAGCACAACCAGAAATAACATATTCCAGTCAGGATAGTAAAGAGAGGACGGTGTAGTTAAACTATGAAATCTACATAATATCAATAGATATGATATCTTTATTTTACTATTGATTTGGGCTTAAGCAAATAATTCTGATTGAAATGAGTTGGTTCTTTGAGTACATTATACATTATCTATTCACACATTAAACATAACACTTTTGAACACTTTTTACACCTTAAACACTTAACACTTTTAAACCGTAAAATATTGAATTAGGCTGTTACGATGTTCACAAGTCCTCCATATATTTACAGGATGTGGCTACAGTGAAATGGAGTCACGTTATTATTTTGGCTACATTCCTGTAAAAACGTCACCACCGTCTCAATGTCCTGAATGTCTGTTTTGGTGGTTATACTGTAGGTAGTGTGTTGCTAAACATGTTTTCCGTGACGTTAAAAGTGACCTTTCCCTATATGGAAGCACCCATAAAGATACATGTCAGAGGGGTTTCCTTATTGAACTATGATCAGCAATACAGCCGCGTTATGATGAATCAGTCCACGCTATGATGTTCAATGGCGGAGCACCGTTGTGGCAACCCTCCAAATGTATCAACCCCAAAATTCCAAAATTGTTTGAAAGAACATAATTTTGATGAGAGTTCCTCTATTTTACAAAAAAAATTTCTCTAGTATTAATACCACCATTTTTTTCTGTACATCCTTATCTGAGGTGGTATAATTTACATGATTTATGGTTTACAAAACACATATATATATGTATATATATTTTTTTTATATTCCCACCACAATTATGGAACGAATAACATAATAATAAGACAAAAATATGAATCCAATGTTCTGCATGAGAAACCACTCTCACAAACAACCCGTTTCCATACATTACACTGAGATGAGCATGGTTTCTGAAGACAATTGAAAGAATTTGATTCTGACTATCTATCTAAGATACATGCTTTGATACTCTGCAAATATTTCACGTTAACTAACTACAATGGGACTGCTACTCTGGGTCCGTGTTTAACATGTAAACATGATGTTTTGGCCCATGAATTGCTCTGCCTTTTACAGGTATATTACATGTGATTTCCATGAGTATGATATCTCAGTATATGAAGTACTGAATCCAGGAGTGTTTGCTGTGCCTTTTTACAGGTATATTACATGTGATTTCCATGAGTATGATATCTCAGTATATGAAGTACTGAATCCAGGAGTGTTTGCTGTGACTAAGCATGAATTATTCAGCCGGCTAGAGTTGCAAAAACACATCTACTCATACAGTTAGACTACATAACGTCTCTTCACTTCGCTCACGACGTTCACTGCAACAACAACAAACAGCAAAAACATTCTTTCTTTGCTGTCTAAACTGTTTTATGTACAGAGGCTTTTTATGAATGTATTGAATGTTATCTTTGGAGCCCACGTCTCAATTCACAATGATAACACCGATGACATTGTGACGGATTATAGGATGCACTGGCTTGTCTGACCTGTAGAATTCTGCTTTCAGCTAAACCTACTACATCACCGTTATAGTACACTGCCCAGAGAAAGTGCTCACTACAGGATCCGCTCAGCCTCAGTGGGATTGTCAAGTGCTTTCATACAAAAAGCACAATAGCATTTTTCATGCTGGTGAGTGTAAATAGGGTCAGATATTTGCTAAAAACTCCAATGAAAAATAACAGTATTGTAATGTAAAAAGGTCTTTGCATATTAAGGGAAAATACATGACTTTACGTAGAGTATAATGTTAATCATATGACTAGTGTGAGGCGAAAGGCCTATTGTCATGGGATGGAACAATGTGAGATAGATTCAGAGGTTAGTCATGGCTGTCAGGTCAACACTGTATTGTAGTGTGAGTGGTAGACTCACTCATTCAAGCAGTCCTTCTCCCATCCCTGCCAGCCAAACACATGAATCCCATTCATGAAATAAACAGGCTGGCATGTAATTTCTTAATAATGATAGTCTGTACAAAGACTAAGAAACATCTTTAGTCAGAGCTCCGAGAATGATGGGGGGTTGTTTATAAGATATTCAGTAAACACAATGGAACGTTTGAACTGCTATGTTCTTTCGAGAATTAGAATGGCAAAAATATTGTTTATAGAATTGTAGAACTGCAGAGGCATTCTTTAGAACATTAGAACGTTAGAAGGCCTTCTTTAGAACATAAGAATGTTGAACGTTAGAACACATTCTTTACAACGTTAGAACGTTAGAAGGCCTTCTTTAGAAAATTAGAATGTTAGAATGTTAGAAGGCATTCTTTAGAACATTCAAACGTTAGAAGGCATTCTTTAGAACATTAGAACGTTAGAAGGCATTCTTTAGAACATTAGAACGTTAGTAGGCATTCTTTAGAACATCAGAATGTTGGAACGTTAGAAGGCATTCTTTAGAACATTAGAATGTTAGAAGGCATTCTTTAGAACATCAGAATGTTGGAACGTTAGAAGGCATTCTTTAGAACATTAGAACGTTAGAAGGCATTCTTTAGAACATTAGAATGTTAGAACGTTAGAAGCCATTCTTTAGAACATTAGAATGTTAGAAGACCTTCTTTAGAACTTTGGATTGTTACAACGTTAGAAGACCTTCTTTAGAACATTAGAATGTTAGAACGTTAGAAGACATTCTTTAGAACATTAGAATGTTAGAAGGCATTCTTTAGAAAATTAAAATGTTAGAATGTTAGAAGGCATTCTTTAGAACATTAGAACGTTAGAATGCATTGTTTAGAACATTATAATTTTAGAATGATAGAAGGCATTCTTTAGAACATTAGAATGTTAGAAGGCATTCTTTAGAAGATTAGAATGTTAGAACATCAGAAGGCCTTCTTTAGAACATTAGAATGTTAGAACGTTAGAAGCCATTCTTTAGAACATTAGAATGTTAGAACGTTAGAAGCCATTCTTTAGAACATTAGAATGCTACAACGTTAGAAGGCATTCTTTAGAACATTAGAACGTTATAATGCATTGTTTAGAACATTAGAATTTTAGAATGATAGAAGGCATTCTTTAGAACATTAGAATGTTAGAAGGCATTCTTTAGAAGATTAGAATGTTAGAACATCAGAAGGCCTTCTTTAGAACATTAGAATGTTAGAACGTTAGAAGCCATTCTTTAGAACATTAGAATGTTAGAACGTTAGAAGCCATTCTTTAGAACATTAGAATGCTACAACGTTAGAAGGCATTCTTTAGAACATTAGAATGCTACAACGTTAGAAGGCATTCTTTATAACATTAGAATGTTAGAACGTTAGAAGGCATTCTTTATAACATTAGAATGCTATAACGTTAGAAGGCATTCTTTAGAACATTAGAATGTTAGAATGTTAGAAGCCATTCTTTAGAACATTAGAACGTTAGAAGGCATTCTTTAGAACATTAGAACGTTAGAAGGTTCTCTGTAGGTCTAACAACGGAGCACACCTCCTCAATCTACCACCACCTCTGCTAATGTGGAGGCACAGCAAGAGTGAAAAACAGGGAGAGAAAGAGCAGAGAATTGCCTGAAGCTACGAATGTGCTGGCATGAGAGGAAATTATGCTGATCATGACTGGGACTCACTGTGGGGAAGCCTTCTAATTGATTTAGCAGGATCTCTATTGGAATGGAAAATGGGAAATATCCTTCTGACACATTTGGGACCTCCCATGTATGGTCTATGAGTTTATTTTTTATATTTAATTCATTACACTTTAACGTTCAATCTCTAACATCGGCTAAGAAGGTTAAGATAGTCCTCTCAACACCCCCCACACACACACCTATTCTCCGTTTCCCAACCCCCCCAACACACCTACTCTCCCCTTCCTAACCCCCCAACACACCTACTCTCCCCTTCCTAACCCCCCAACACACCTACTCTCCCCTTCCCAACCTCCCCAACACACCTACTCTCCCCTTCCCAACCCCCCAACACACCTACTCTCCCCTCCCCTCCCCAACACGCACCACCTCTCCCCTTCTCAACACCCCCCAGACACCACCTATCCCCAGTCAGTCAATCAGACAGTCAGACAGCCAGTCAGACAGCCAGTCAGACAACCAATCAGTCAATCAGTCAGTCAGTCCATTCAGACAGTCAGTCCATTCAGACAGTCAGTCAGTCAATCAGACAGTCAGTCAGTCAGTCAGTCAGTCATACAGTCAGCCAGTCAGACAGTCCGTCAGACAGCCAATCAGACAGTCAGTCAGTCATACAGCTACTCTCCCCTCCCCAACACCCCCCACGCACCACCTCTCCCCTTCTCAACACCCCCCAGACACCACCTATCCCCAGTCAGTCAATCAGCCAGTCAGACAACCAATCAGTCAATCAGTCAGTCAGTCCATTCAGACAGTCAGTCCATTCAGACAGTCAGTCAGTCAATCAGACAGTCAGTCAGTCAGTCAGTCAGTCATACAGTCAGCCAGTCAGACAGTCCGTCAGACAGCCAATCAGACAGCCAGTCAGTCAGTCCATTCAGACAGTCAGTCAGTCAGTCAGTCAATCAGACAGTCAGTCAGTCAGTCAGTCAGTCAGTCATACAGTCAGCCAGTCAGACAGTCCGTCAGACAGCCAATCAGACAGCCAGTCAGTCAGTCAGTCCATTCAGACAGTCAGTCAGTCCATTCAGACAGTCAGTCAATCAGACAGTCAGTCAGACAGCCAGTCAGACAGCCAATCAGTCAATCAGTCAGTCAGTCCATTCAGACAGTCAGTCAATCAGACAGTCAATCAGTCATACAGTCAGACAGTCATACAGTCCGTCAGACAGCCAATCAGTCAGCCAGTCAGTCAGTCCATTCAGACAGTCAGTCAGTCTATTCAGACAGTCAGTCAATCAGACAGTCAGTCAGACAGCCAGTCAGACAGCCAATCAGTCAATCAGTCCGTCAGTCCATTCAGACAGTCAGTCAGTCAATCAGACAGCCAATCAGTCAATCAGTCCATTCAGACTGCCAGTCAGTCCATTCAGACAGTCAATCAGTCAAGCCAGTCAGACAGTCAGACAGCCAGTCATACAGTCAGTCAGTCAGTCCATTCAGACAGTCAGTCAATCAGACAGTCAGACAGCCAGTCTGCCAGTCAGTCAGTCATGCAGTCAGACAGTCCATCAGACAGTCAGACAGCCAATCAGTTAATCAGTCATACAGTCAGACAGTCAGGCAGTCCATCAGACAGTCAGACAGCCAGTCTGCCAGTCAGTCAGTCATACAGTCAGTCAGTCCATTCAGACAGTCAGTCAGTCCATTCAGACAGTCAGTCAGTCCATTCAGACAGTCAGTTAGCCAGTCATACAGTCAGTCAGTCAGTCCATTCAGACAGTCAGTCAATCAGACAGTCAGACAGCCAGTCTGCCAGTCAGTCAGTCATACAGTCAGACAGTCCATCAGACAGTCAGACAGCCAATCAGTTAATCAGTCAATCAGACAGACAGCCAGCCAGCCAATCAGCCAGTCAGACAGACAGTCAGACAGACAATCAGCCAGTCAGACAGTCAGTCAGCCAGTCATACAGTCAGACAATCAGCCAGTCAGTCAGTCTATTCAGAAAGTCCGTCAGTCAGACAGTCAGTCAGTCAATCAGACAGTCAACCAGTCATACAGACAGACAGCCAGCCAATCAGTAAATCAGACAGCAAGACAGCCAGTCAGCCAGTCAGTCAGCCAGTCAGACAATCCGCCAGCCAGCCAGTCAGTCTATTCAGACAGTCCGTCAGTCAGACAGTCAGTCAGACAGACAATCAGTCAGTCAGACAGTCAGTCAGACAGACAATCAGCCAGTCAGACAGTCAGTCAGCCAGTCATACAGTCAGTCAGTCCATTCAGACAGACAGTCAGCCACTCAATCAGCCAGTCAATAAGTCAGCCAGTCAGTCAGTCAGCCAGTCAGTCTATTCAGACAGTCAGTCAGCCAGTTAGACAGACAGTCAGCCAGTCATGGAGTCATACAGTCAGCCAATCAGACAGTCAGCCAGTCAGTCAGCCAGTCAGTCAGTCTATTCAGACAGTCAGTCAGTCCATTCAGACAGTCAGTCAGTCAATCAGACAGTCAATCAGTCAGTCAGCCAGTCATACATTCAGCCAATCAGACAGCCAGGCAGCCAGTCAGTCAGCCAGTTAGTCCATTCAGACAGACAGTCAGCCAGTCAATCAGACAGTCAATCAGCCAGTTAGCCAGTCTGATAGCCAGTCAGACAGTCATACAGTCAGCCAATCAGACAGTCAGCCAGTCAGTCTACTCAGACAGTCAGTCCATTCAGACAGTGAGTCAGTCCAATCAGACATTCAATCAGTCAGTCATCCAGTCATACAGTTAGCCAATCAGACAGCCAGGCAGCCAGTTAGTCATTCAGTCCATTCAGACAGACAGTCAGCCAGTCAATCAGACATTCAGTCAGTCAAACAATCAGCCAGTCAGTCAGTCAGACAGCCAATCATCCAGTCATACAGTCAGCCAATCAGACAGTCAGTCAGTCTATTCAGCCAGTCAGACAGTCAGTCAGTCAGTCCATTCAGACAGTCAGCCAGTCAGCCAGCCAGTCAGTCAGTCGGTCGGTCGGTCGGTCGGTCAGTCAGTCATTCAGACAGTCAGTCAGCCAGTCAGACAGTGAGCCAGTCAGTCAGCTAGTCAGACAGCCAGTCAGACAGGCAGACAGTCAGTCAGTCACTTAGTCTGCTCTCTCCTCTTTCTCCCAAGCAGCTTCCTTCCTTTAAAGCCTGCCATGTCACATCACAGTGATGATCAGTGTAACCAAACGCTTTCACAATGAACTAGCTGTGTCACTTTGCTTCTGAATTTTTGCGAGACAAGTCAACATCTGTAAATATACAGTCCTTGCTGCCATATATTTACTGTTTCTGGCTTCTGGCTTCTTTTTCCTTACGCACAGAGTCTCTCTCGCTCTCCCTCTCTCTCTCTCTCTCTCTCTCTCAGTTCTACCTCTTCTTCTTTTCATTCTCTTTTTGTTTCAACCTACCTGACTGGGGAGATGAAATATTATTAGCTGGTGGGGCTTGGCGTTCATTTGGTGTTATCAGCACTAGTTTAATGGGTAACTAATAGGATTAATGGAATACCCTAATGAGAAAGGGGGGAGGGGGCAGTGTTCAGATGCTGCTGTGTTCACATACGCATGGCAACAGGGAACCACCCGGACTGATCTGCTGACTACTTCAGGAATATTAAAGGAGTGGACAAGGGTTCTTTATTGTACTGTGTGGGTTCATTAAAGAACAATCCCCAACCAGAGTTATATTCCCAGATATAACACACACACCAACCATTAACTGCATTTACGTACTGACAGTAAAACTTTAGTCTGCCTTCTTCTTAAAACAATCTATGTAAATTGAATTATTTGAGTTAATTCACTATGTTTGGTGAATGAGAAGACATTTTAGGTCCCGAGAATAGTCAAAAGTGTTACTCTGGATGCTTGCCTTGGTAATGGATTCTCTAGGATCTAAACATTCGGACTGAACTGCTATATTGCCCTGGGAGTAGACGTTTAATATCATTGCAGGCGTGACTCTCCCCAGAGTTATGACAAAAGTATTGATCATGTTTCAAAGTCTAAGGAGAGGCAGAATTGCAAGGACACAGCAGAAAATTGAATGGATAATGTAGCAGTCAGCCCACTGTTAGAGGGCAGGACAGGATAGGACAGGACAGCAGGATATGACAGGATAAGACAGGACATGATAGAATAGGACAAGATAGGATAGGATAGGACAGGACAGCAGGATATGACAGGATAAGACAGGACATGATAGTATAGGACAGGATAGGACAGCAGAACAGGATTGGACAGCAGGACAGGATAGGAAAGGACAGGCATGATGGCATGATGACTACCTGGCATGATGACTCCTTGCTGTCCCTAGTCCACCTGGCCGTGCTGCTGCTCCAGTTTCAACTGTTCTGCCTGTGATTATTATTATTTGACCATGCTGGTCATTTATGAACATTTGAACATCTTGGCCATGTTCTGTTATAATCTCCACCCGGCACAGCCAGAAGAGGACTGGCCACCCCTCATAGCCTGGTTCCTCTCCAGGTTTCTTCCTAGGTTGTGGCCTTTCTTGGGAGCTTTTCCTAGCCACGGTGCTTCTACACCTGCATTGCTTACTGTTTGGGGTTTTAGGCTGTATAGCACTTTGAGATATCAGCTGAAGTACTAAGGGCTATATAAATACATTTGATTTGATTTGATAGGACAGGACAGCATTATATGACAGGATAAGACAGGACATGATAGTATAGGACAGGATAGGACATCAGAACAGGATAGGACAGGATAGGACAGCAGGAGATAGGACAGGAAAGGATAGGGCAGCATACACAGGATAGGATAGGACAGGATAGGACAGCAGGACAGAATAGTACAGGATAAGACAGCAGGACAGAATAGGACAGGACATGATAGGATAGGACAGCATATACAGGATAGGACAGGACAGGATAGGATAGGACAGAATAGGACAGCAGGACAGAATAGGACAGGACATGATAGGATAGGACAGGATAGGATAGGACAGGGTACGACAGCAGGACAGGATAGGTATTTGGTATTTTATTAGGATCCCCATTAGCTGTTGCAGAAACAGCAGCTACTCTTCCTGGGGTCCAACACAGAACATGAAACATCATTTCAGAATGACATAATACAGAACATCATTAGACAAGAACAGCTCAAGGACAGAACTACATACATTTTATAGGATAGGACAGAATAGGATAGGACAGGATAAGACAGCATCCACAGGATTGGACAGGATAGGACAGGACATAATAGGACATGATAGGACAGCAGTACAGGATTGGACAGGACAGGACATGATAGGACAGTATAGGACAGGATATGGCAGGACAGGATAGGACAGGATACGATAGCAGAACAGGATAGGACAGGACATGATAGGACAGGACATGACATGACAGGATATGACAAGATAGGACAGGATAGGACAGGATAGGATAGGACAGGACAGGATAGGTCAGGATAGGATAGAACAGGATAGGACAGGACAGCAGGACAGGTCAGGATAGGACAGATAGTTGTAGTATCCAACCATCCACTACTGTAGTACTTTGTAAAAATCTGTTCTTAGTATGAGTCTACTGTACATGTAAACAAATGAGAAATACCTTTCAAAAGAAATAAACAGTAGCTTTATTCTATTCATTTTAATGAGATAATATCAAATAATATCAAAGATTATATTAAACCCCTATTGTTGCCCTTGATATTGCTATTCAGCACGATGTCAAACATTAACACTTTCTAATTTAATGAATGTGAGAATGGTTGAATGGTTGACTCGGATGCTGTATCTTTCCATCTGGTCACTGAAGCTTCTCTAATAGTACTGTGAGGAGGAGAGGAGATGGTGTCATGAAGGCTATTGTCACTTCCTGTCATTTGGGTCATTTCTTTTTTGATACTGGGAAGTGGGAAAACGGTGATCACACTTGAGTGTGACATTAAAGTTGCCATATAATTGTTTACTCTGACAATATAATCCAATACCACAAGCAAATGTTTTTATTTTCCCTGCTAGACATTTTTAACTGTCGCCTTTCGAGATTTGTCCTTTTGTGAAACGGTGCGTGACTGAGATGCTACCAGGCCCAGATGGATTCATTCTAAAACTCGGATGTGCTTTCTTATAGCTGATTATCCACTATTTTTTTTATGTTGAACAAAGCCTGTACCTCTCTGCAAAGCATGGAGAATTAGATTTTACACACTGCTAGTAATTAGCCATTATGAGATTGCAAGCTTGGAAGAAAGAAAACAAGTTGTTGTTTAATGTTTGGATCAGGTTTTCAGATCTCATATAGATCCTTGGCACAGAGGATAAACCCAAGCTTAGGTTGACACAATAGGGATTGCCTTGCGTGCAGAGTGTAACAACAAGAGGAAGAAAAATTATCCTCACTGGATCCAGGTCAGATTATAGAGTTTGAATCACCGGTCTACAACAGTTCATGATCATGCAGAATACTTTCCATCTATCTTAAAGAACAATTTCCTTTTCTCCCGACGTTGATAGATTAAAATATCCCCCACAAAGACTTCAGCTCTGTGTAGTCGCCATCTCTCATCGTTGACACTTGTCAGGTATAGGGAAAAGTAGGCGGGGCTGCATGTCGCCTGGTTTACATATTCAATGTGCCTCCGGGGCACAAAGGCAAAACGCATCAACACAACAACATCTTCGTTGAGAAAAATACGTTCCCTATGTACTGTGGAATAATACTTCCTCTATGTCGACAGGAGAGAGGAGTTAGGAATGAACCCGGAAGTATGTCAAATGAGCAGCAAATGTCATCTGGGAAGGAACAAACTTTCTGTCAAACTGATTAAGATCTGAACTATGGCTGACACAATTACTGAAATGTATGTTTGTGTTAATGTATGTGTTATGTACAGTACCTTATCATTAACAGCCAAGAGATGTAAAAGGTGAGATGGAACAGGTTTAAATATTAAGGTTATTATCAGGTATTTGGTGTTATCTTTTGCATGCCTTATTTATTTGATATGCTTACCAAATAAGTGCAATACGGGGACTAATTCTTCTATCTTGAATTGTAACAAGCTGGTTTGTTGTACTGGATTGGTAAAAAGCCAACCAGGTTTGAAATGATGCATGGCCAACTTCAGTCATGGCAATTTATTAAAAAAGGTCATTTCCGGAATAACTGGAAAAGGCCCAGGTACTGTAAAACAATGAATTGCTCACTTCTGTGTGTGAGCCTTTGTGTTTAATATCACTTCGTCCACTAAGTACACTTCCTGTTCCTGTTCTCTTGTGTTGCACCAATTTTGCTGCTCAGTTGCAGGGGTCCCCCCGAGTGGAAGAGGTAAAAATATATTTTTTTTTAGATTAATAAAATCTAAAAAAAAAATTTAAAAAAAAAGATTTTTATATCCCATTTATTAGAAAATTTGTTTGAAACACTTTGCTTGATAAGAAAATGTAAGCATTTAAGCATTTAAAGCCAAATGATGCAAGCAGATCTAAGCGAAGCCAGTTTAACATGTAGTCTATGCATCTTTCCTTCGTCTGATGTTTTTCATCTTAGTGCATTTTGCTAACCTCACCTTCTGCCTCCCGTGAAGAACTATGCCTTGCACCCCTGCTCTACCCCTCCTCTCATCTCTGCATCGCCTCCTCTCCTGCCCGACCCGCTATGACGTTCTCCAACACAAACTTGTGCATCCCTCCTTCCTGCTATTGCCTTCAGTATTTTGGCCACCACAATTTTTCCTTCCTTTCCCTGCCGCACACTTACCTGTATAAGTTCTGAAGTGTTGGCAAGTTGTGATACTAGATGTGTTTTTTTATTGTTGTTTTCCGCATTGAGAAAAACAATGTGAGTACTTGCTGTTAGAGTATGTTGTGTTTTAATCATTATCTTTTGTTTTGTTATTAGACCCACAAGGCCCCAAAACAGAAGCTTCTCACAAGAAAGGTATTTTCTTTTCATTCATCACGGAATAAAGTATGCAAGTCACTCTCTCTCAACGCCACTCAGGCAATCTTCACTTTTAAAGCAAGAAAAAAAAAAAGAGAGAAAAAAAAATAAAAACCCAAGCACATTGAAGGTGTCATCTTCCAGGAGATACATGTATTTACTGTTAATGCATCATGCTGTGAGGTGTATCAGTCTGCCGATAGTATGTCTTCAGATTGTTTCCTAAGAGATTATTGTCGAACAGCTGGCAATTAAGAAATGACCTCAAAACATTAGTCTAATGTTTCAAGCCTTTTTGTTTGCGATTTATGTTGACGTGGTTTCTTCTGTCTTTTTACTAATTGTTGTTCTGGACGGTAAAAGTGTGAATACAAATTTACAAGTTGCACAGGAAAATGTTACTTCTCGGGTTAAAAAAAAACAAGCTTTTTCCCAGATGGTAAACTTTGCTGTTAGAGTTTTATGATACGTGTCTATTATATTCTGATTTGGAGAGGAGTGGAGATATTATCCTATTGTCATGGTTGTAAGTAAGGGATAGCTGGTGCTACAGATCACTCCCTTCATTTACAGCCTAAAAGACCTCAATGGCTACTTGACCTGTTTTCCTCCTAACAGGAGATGACCTGCTTGCTATACATGACAGGGATTATTAGTAGCCCGTCTGCCTTTTGGCTGAAACGTTGTGTCTGTATTGTAATTAGAATTAATTAGAGAGATTCTTGCTGAGGTTGAAAAGCAACAATCATGGAATGCATTCATTTATTTTGTTTAATTGAAATGAATCCCTCTATATATTTAACAATATCAACTGTATTTAAATTCTTCTGTTTTTAAACATAATCATTTTTTTTGTGCAACTTGTATGAATATGGGAAATTGTAAAAGGGCTGTATCCATGATTCATTCTTTTAAATATGCAATATGGACAGCATTACTGGAAGCAGAATGACTTTGATCTAGAAAATGTGTGTGTGTGTGTGTGTGTGTGTGTGTGTGTGTGTGTGTGTGTGTGTGTGTGTGTGTGTGTGTGTGTGTGTGTGTGTGTGTGTGTGTGTGTGTGTGTGTGTGTGTGTGTGTGTGTGTGTGTGTGTGTGTGTGTGTGTGTGATTTTACTATAGTCAACAGATAGTCCAGGATTTAAAGCTGTTTAACACAGAGGATGCCAGATTTCAGCCATTCAGTTCAACTGATCTACTCTCCTCTCCTGCTATACACACCAACCAAGGAAACAATGTTTTTATCCATAGCTAGCATATCACATCACATGATCAGTTTAGAAGGCCCTGTTTCACCATATCACATCACATGATCGGTTTAGAAGGCCCTGTTTCACCATATCACATGATCGGTTTAGAAGGCCCTGTTTCACCATATCACATGATCGGTTTAGAAGGCCCTGTTTCACCACATCACATGATCGGTTTAGAAGGCCCTGTTTCACCATATCACATGATCGGTTTAGAAGGCCCTGTTTCACCATATCACATGATCGGTTTAGAAGGCCCTGTTTCACCATATCACATGATCGGTTTAGAAGGCCCTGTTTCACCATATCACATCACATGATCGGTTTAGAAGGCCCTGTTTCACCATATCATATCACATGATCGGTTTAGAAGGCCCTGTTTCACCATATCACATGATCGGTTTAGAAGGCCCTGTTTCACCATATCACATGATCGGTTTAGAAGGCCCTGTTTCACCATATCACATGATCGGTTTAGAAGGCCCTGTTTCACCACATCACATGATCAGTTTAGAAGGCCCTGTTTCACCACATCACATGATCGGTTTAGAAGGCCCTGTTTCACCACATCACATGATCGGTTTAGAAGGCCCTGTTTCACCACATCACATGATCGGTTTAGAAGGCCCTGTTTCACCACATCACATGATCAGTTTAGAAGGCCCTGTTTCACCATATCATATCACATGATCGGTTTAGAAGGCCCTGTTTCACCACATCACATGATCAGTTTAGAAGGCCCTGTTTCACCATATCACATGATCAGTTTAGAAGGCCCTGTTTCACCACATCACATGATCGGTTTAGAAGGCCCTGTTTCACCACATCACATGATC